>NC_042616.1:813319463-813593881 GCF_901001135.1 Rhinatrema bivittatum | reverse complement strand
GCCGCACATTTTGCTTTCTGAAATTAGCGCCGACGCAAAGGTCGGCGCTAATTTCTTTGGGCACCGGGAAAGTGCACAGAAAAGCAGGAAAAACTGCTTTTCTGTGCACCCTCCGACTTAATATCATGGCGATATTAAGTCGGAGGTCCCGAAGGGTAAAAAAAGTATTAAAAAAAAAAAAGAAAAGAAAAAAAAATTGAAGCCGGCCCGCGGGTCGAAAACCGGACGCTGAATTTTGCCGGCGTCCGGTTTCCGAGTCCGTGGCTGTCAGCGGGCTCGAGAACCGCCGCTGGCAAAATTGAGCGTCGGCTGTCAAACCCGCTGACAGCCGCCGCTCCGGGCCAAAAGGAGGCGCTAGGGACGCGCTAGTGTCCCTAGCGCCTCCTTTTGCCCGTTTCTACCACCAGGCCTCATTTAAATACTGAATTGCGCGCACAGGCTCTCCCGCGGACTTTACTGAATCGTCCCGAATGATATTCTACAGCCAGATACAATGGCACTGCACAGTAACAGATGCACTATTGAGAGAGACACACTCTCTAATCTACCTCTGTATATAGTGACGCTGCCTAGTTAAAGGCACTTTGCACCACTAGGGACCTGGCGTGAGAGACGTTCTCTCCATGCAGTGAGATTTAACAATCAGCGAGAGACAAACAAACCAGCTGTCCTACCTGCTATCCTGATGACTGCTCTCTCAGCCGCATCGAGGGACTGTGCCATTCCCTGAAACGGATTTGGATCTCTTGGTCCTTTGGTGCTTGGACAGGTTCCACGGCAAGGTGTCACCAGGTGTGGGAGACCCGCTGCTGCCGCTGGAGTTCTCCTCCGCCATCCTCACCCTCTGCTTCCTGTCTACCGACATCAGGTCCTGGGGAGAAGAGTCAAATGGAAATAGCAAGTCACCGTATCGCCCAACACGGGGGAACTCCTCTAGTATTACAGTATACGTCAGGGGAGGATACAAGAGCAGAGCCCAGGAGGGTATATAGGGACACTTTACAGCTCCGCTGGTGTTACAGCACAGGAGTGAGAGGGAAGCAGAGCCCAGGGGTTGCAAGAACACAGGGAGCTCCTCTCTTACAGTAAAAGGGATGATGGAGGAGCAGTGCCACAGAGGACAGGGAAACAGAGCCCAGCAGACTACATAGAAACGCAGACTATGACCGCAGATAAAGATGGGCCAGATCCATCCAGTCTATTCAATTTTCCTGCTGCAATATTATTGCCTTGACTTGGATCTCCGTCCTTGCCCCTCAGTCTCCCACTGCTAAGCATCCTCTGTGCTTATCCAATGCTTTATCCTCACTCCCTTCACTTAAGTATCATTTGTGCTTATTTATTTATTTATTTATGTATTTTTCTCCCAGACTTTATCTCTCACCCCCCCCCCACAGCTAAGGTTCCTCTGTGTTTATTGCAGGTTTTACACCTCATTTTCAGTCAGTAAGCAGGGATGAATTAACCATTTTATGTGGGTGATGTCATCCAGCGGCAACAAATGGGCCCCTCTCTCCGAGGGCCTTATTTACTAAGCATTTTTCCCATAGACACAGAATGGGAGAAAAGCCTCAGTAAATCAGGCCATGAACGCTTTTGCTCCACTGAGCAGTATGTGGGACATCCCAATTGGATTTGCCTTGTGAGCCCCCCTCTCGTCCAATCACTGTCATGGATGTGAACCTCTCTCTCTCTCAGTTTTACCATGAATATCTTATAATTTTTTTTAAAGTTGCCTTCGCTGCCTCATAAGCCCCAAACAGCATGTTTTTAGAGCTACCTAAAAAAAAAGAGAGCGAAATTAAGAGACCTTTTTTTCCTCGCCGTGTCCAATAGAAGAAATACACTGTGGATGTGGATTCAAAACCTGTCCATTACAAATAGATATAACTCTGCTATCGCTGCCTAGGACTAAACTGGTGACCAGGTCAACAGGTACCACTGTGGACGGATGTCCCCATGTACTCAAAGATCAAGAGCCCGGAAAACGGAGGAACAGCATAAGTTTCTCAGAAGCTGCAACCGGTCCTCCTCCCTATCTTGCCTTCCCGGGAACTGAATTGAGCAGGAGCTTCTCTAAGGTATCTCCCTACTGGGAGAGCAGGCTGAATCCTCAGGTCAAGTAGCGAAATGCATCAAAGAAGTGGCACCACCTCTGAGGAACCGCCAGAGCAGCCGATGCACAAAAAAGCATCAAGTCTCCTCCATCCACCTTGCACCTCCATCCACCTTGCAACCTCCATCCACCTTGCACCAAGCACCAAGTCTCCTCCATCCACCTTGCTCTTATACCAATAAAACTGAAATTATGCTCAATCTCACCCCAAAGCCAACCGATCCTTCCCCCCCTTTTCCTCAGTTCCAATTTACTCACAAGTCCGTGATCTGGGTATCATTCTTGATGGTCACGTCACACTAAAGAAATTCATAAATAACATTCTAAAAGACGGCTTCTTTAAACTCCACACACTAAAAAAAAACTCAAACCCTTATTACATCCCCCCCGATTTCCGTACAGTTCTCCAACCACAATCTTCGCCAAAAACCGACTACTGCAATTCCCCTACTCCTCGGCCTACCTAATAATGCCATCCATCCCATTCAAATCTTACAAAACACCACAGCCCGGATCTTGACCAATTTACGTAGACATGACCATATTACACCTGTTCTAAAAGACCTACATTGGCTTCCAATAGCCTCCCGCATACAATATAAGGCTCTCTCTCTCATCCACAAAGCCCTATACAATCCCGAAATGAACTGGTTCAATGAATCCTTCCGTTTACACCAGTCTAATAAGCCCACCAGACTAGCACATCTAGCAACCATGCCTATCCCCTCTCCTAAACTCTATAAACTCACTTCCACAAGAGCCTGTGCACTATCGATAGCCGGGCCGACCCTCTGGAACAAAATGCCTGTTGAACTACGGCAAGAAGAATGCCTCAAATCTTTCAAGCGGAAGCTCAAGACCTGGCTCTTTGCAAAAGCATACACTTAATTTTTCACTATACCTCACCACTGTTCCCACTCTCCACACTCCTCCCCTGTTTCCCATTTCTACCGCCCCACTCTCCCCTCCCTCTTCTCCCCCACCTTCTTTTCTTTCCCTCTGCCCCCCCTCTTTCCTTGCTCTCCTCCCTTCTCTTCCCCATCTTATCTCCTAGCCTGATTAAAATTAACCTCATAGTTTTCTTCTTTTGTATATATGTATATAATTGCAATTCTTGTATATAATTTTATTGCAAAACTTTCCATATTATTGTTCCCCCCTCTCGTTAATGCCTTGTTATCATGTTTTTTACTGTTCAATGTAAAGCGCCATGCCGTGCGTTTGTTTTTGCGTTACAATGTGAACCGATATGATATCCTGGATGAATGTCGGTATATAAAAATTTTAAATAAATAAATAAATAAATAAAATAAAATCTCAAAATGGCTTCAATCTCACCCGCGCCTAAAGAAACCCAACCTTGACCCGAAGGACCCCAATAACTTCCGCCCCATAGCTAACCTCCCATTCATCGCCAAGATCTTAGAAAAACTAGTGAACTCTCAACTCTCAGATTTCATCGAAGACAACAATCTTCTCTTCACACCACAACACGGCTTCCGAAAAAATCGAGGCACAGAATCCCTCCTCTCCTCGTTGATAGATCATATCTTAATGGGCCTAGACAAAGGAAACTCTTTCCTACTGATCCTGTTAGACCTATCCGCAGCGTTCGATACGGTCAACCACGCCATCCTCCTAAACCAGCTTTCATCCATAGGAATCAGTGGCACCGTCCTATCCTGGTTCAAAACCTCTCTCAATAACAGAGGTTACAAAGTTAAACTCCAAAACAAGGAATCCTCAAGATTTGATTCTGCCATAGGAGTCCCACAAGGTTCCTCACTATCTCCAACTCTATTCAATATTTATCTTCTTCCTCTCTGCCAACTTCTCACCGACCTCAATCTAAAGTATTTCCTTTACACGGATGACATCCAAATCATCATCCCCGTCAAAGACACATACTCTAAAACTCTTGACTACTGGGAATCATGCCACCAGAAAATCAAACAACTACTAAACAGCCTACACCTCATCTTAAACTCATCCAAGACAGAAATCCTACTCATCTCTCCTGAAAACAGTATCTCTAACACTACTCTTCCTACCAACCTACCCACCACACAAGTTAGAGACCTAGGAGTGATAATAGATAACCGGCTAAACTTCAAGGCACATATCAACAAAACAACCAAAGACTGCTTCTATAAACTCCAGGTTTTGAAGAGGATAAGACCTCTTTTCCATGCTCAAGACTTCAGAACAATCCTCCAAGCAGTCATCTTTTCAAAAATAGACTATTGCAATTCCCTATTGCTAGGTCTGCCCTCATCCTATCTCAAACCTTTACAGATGGTGCAAAATTCAGCAGCCCGATTACTAACAGGCGCAAGAAAGAGAGACCACATATCTCCCATTCTGAAAGAGCTTCATTGGCTACCCGTACACCTCCGTATCATGTATAAAGCCTTATGTATCATCTTCAAAACTATTCATCAACGCATCTCCCTCGATCTACAAATCCCCCTCCAAGTATACAACTCGACAAGACCTACCAGAGATGCCTACAGAGGCGCCCTCAAAGTTCCCCCTGCGAAAATGACCAGACACATCACCTTAAGAGATCGTGCCACCTCCACAGTCGGCCCTTCCCTGTGGAATTCCATTCCTACAGATCTCAGACTGGAACCCTGCCTCTTAACTTTTAGGAAAAGACTTAAGACTTGGTTATTCAAGCAAGCTTTCCCAGACACATCACAATGACACAAGCCAAAGACACAATCCAAGGATTCCTCATAAAATTCAGCCATTAATCATGCCATTTGTACATAGCAGTTAATTTAATTTATCTGTATACTGTTAACCGTTTATTCTTTCCTATCTCTTCCTCCTTCTCCAAGTTCTTCTACCCTCGTTATTTGTAACTATTCCTTCGGTCACAACAGTTCCTAGTTGATGTATTTAATGCACTCCCGTTTCATGTAAACCAGCAAGATATGTTCTCATGATTGCCAGTATTTAAAAACCTTAAATAAATAAATAAATAAATAAATAAATAAATAAATAAAATAAAATAAAATAAAAGTCTCAGGTGCACCTGTGCCATCAACACACAGGGCACTGGCATTGTCGACCAACAAGACTCTGGCGCCATCGATGCAAAGGTTCATGGCACTATCGAAGCATAAATCCTTGATGCAGTGACACCTAGAGAGTGAAACTCATCAGTCCTCAACACCTTTTTCATCGGGCAGGTTGCTTGATCATCAATGCATCATGCTGCAATGCTTCCAATGCAGCTATATGCAGGCATGCACAGAATTTTGACTGGGACAGAAGAAGATATAATACCCCTACCCCTACCAATTACCAGAAATCTTACATCAACAAAATTAAGGAAGCAAGGAGTATGCCTTATGTATCTGCCTTATGTATCTGCCTTATGTATCTGTTCTCACCCTCCCCCACCCCCCCTCTTGTCTCTATCCCTCCTTCCCCAAGTTTTTTTTTTAGTTATCTGCTTTGTTACTGTGTTACATATTGTTCTTTGTAAAGGCCTCGCCTATATATTCCTTGTTTATAAGTTACTTGTAAACCGGCACGATGTGCAAACGGTTGCCGGTATATAAAATAAAATAAATAAATAAATAAATAAATAAATAAATAAATGCCTGGAGATGCTACATCCCATTTGGTTCTCTGGTACCTCTCACATCTAACCAGCTTTCAATTCAAATTTTACAGAGCCGAAAAGATGTACAGGATTTGTTGTGGAGGTGTACTCTTAGCCCGAGGTGGAGTTGGCGTTACCCGTGGGGAAGCCTCCATGGGTCCCCACCATCAGGAGGTGGAGCAGAACGGGAAGCGGAGGCCAACTGGAGCTTCGCCAATACTAGCCCTTGTTCCCCACAGGTTAAGCCCTTGGGTACCGGGGCCAGCTGGTCTTAGGCAGGTTTCCACATGGTTGATCCCGAGGAGGGTGTTCAAGGAAGGGAGCCAGGAAGCAGCAGAGTCCAATAAAGCTGGGTTCAAGACAGGGCCTGGATTCAGAAGCCCGGACAGGCTGAAGTAGGCTAGGAGTCAGGAACATGTTAAGTCTGGGCTTGTAAGTAGGCAAAAACCTAAGAAAGGCCAAGTCCAAGTAGTCAGCTGGAGGCAAAGTCAGGGCAAAGTCAGGGCAAGTGGCTGGAGACAAGGTCAGGTACAAGCTGGTCAGGGCAGGCGGCTGGAGACAAGGTCAGGTCCAAGCAAAGGTCAAGCCAGGGAATGCGTCCAAGAAGATAAGAACAAAAGAAATTGCCATGCTGGATCAGACCAAGGGTCCATCAAGCCCCGCATTCTGTTTCCAACAGAAGCCAAACCAGGCCACAAGAATCTGGCAATTACCCAAACACCAAGAAGATCCCATTTTACTGATGCAATTAATAGCAGTGGCTATTCCCTAAATAAATGTGATTAATAGCAGTTAATGGACTTCTCCTCCAAGAACTTATCCAAACCTTTTTTTGAACCCAGCTACACTAACTGCACTAACCACATCCTCTGGCAACAAATTCCAGAGCTTTATTGTGCGTTGAGTGAAAAAGAATTTTCTCTAATTAACCTTAAATGTGCTACTTGCTAACTTCACGGAATGCCCCCTAGTCCTTCTCTTATCCGAAAGTGTAAATAACCGATTCACATCTACTCGTTTAAGACCTCTCATGACCTTAAAGACCTCTGTCATATCCCCCCTCAGCCGTCTCTTCTCCAAGCTGAACAGCCCTAACCTCTTCAGCCTTTCCTCATAGGGGAGCTGTTCCATCCTCTTTATCAATTTGGTCAGGAACAAGTGAGGGTCAAAGCCAGAGAATCTGTCCAAAGTGTGGTTAGGAACAAGCAAGGGTCAAGCCAAGGAATCCGTCCAAAAGGTAATCAGGAAACAGGAAGCTGGAACTGAAGCACAAGGATTGGAACAGGAACGCAGGACTGGAAATAGGTCAGGTACAGGAACAGGAACACGAACGAGCAGCAACTAAGCACACGACTGGAAGCGTGGAGACCTGTTGCCAAGGCAAAGACCGAATGGCGTAGCCTGCCTTAAGTAGCCAGGCCTGGAGACGTCATCATCCGGGGCTGTGGGAAGGTTTCCCGCCACGGCCCCTTTAAAGTCAGGGAAGGTGCGTGTGCGCATGCCTAAGGCAGACAGACTGGAACTATATGATTTATTTATTTATTTAAAGATTTTTTATATACCGGGGCACGTTAAAAACATCACCCCGGTTCACATTGTAACATAACATAGCAACAAGCTTTACAATAGATTAATGTCAAGCAAACAGTATATAAACTAAGTCAACTCAAGAAGGGTGAATAAATAATTAAGTCTTAAATAGGTCTATCCAGTACCGAGCAGTAGGAAGAGCTGCGTTAGTGCCCGGCGCACCAGCAGTTGCCACACGCACAGTGCAGCTCACCTACCGCTCGATCCTGAACTATAATTTAATGCAAATGTAACCGCGTCTAAGAAGGATCCGTGAAGCGTTAGGCCCGCGCAACCCATTTTACTGGATAGAGCGCCTATACAGTATATAGAAACATAGAAATGACGGCAGAAGAAGACCAAATGGCCCATCTAGTCTGCCCAGCAAGCTTCACACATATTTTCTCTCATACTTATCTGTTTCTCTTAGCTCTTGGTTCTATTTCCCTTCCACCCCCACCTTTAATGTAGAGAGCAGTGATGGAGCTGCATCCAAGTGAAATATCTAGCTTGATTTGTTAGGGGTAGTAGCCGCCGCAATAAGCAAGCTGCACCCATGCTTATTTGTTTTACCCAGACTATGTTATTAGCCCTTATTGGTTGTTTTTCTTCTCCCCTGCCGTTGAAGCAGGGAGCTATGCTGGATATGTGTGATGTATAAGTCTCCTCCCATGCCGTTGAAGCAGAGAGCCATGCTGGATGTGCATCGAAAGTGAAGTATCAGGCACATTTGGTTTGGGGTAGTAACCGCCGTAACAAGCCAGCTACTCCCCGCTTTGTGAGTGCGAACCCTCTTTTCTTCTCCCCTGCCGTTGAAGCAGAGAGCTCTGCTGGATGTGTGAAGTATCAGTTTTTCTTCTCCCCTGCCGTTGAATCAGAGAACTTTGCTGTATATGCATTGAAAGTGAAGTATCAGGCTTATTTGATTTGGGGTAGTAACCGCCGTAACAAGCCAGCTACTCCCCTCTTTGTGAGTGTGAATCCTTTTTTCCACATTTCCTCTTGCTGTTGAAGCTTAGAGCGATGTTGGAGTCACCGTAAGCCTGTGTATGTTTATTTAATAAGGGTATTGACTCCAGGCAGTAGCCATCATTCTGGCGAGTCACCCACTCTTCATTGGCAGCCTCTTGACTTTATGGATCCACAGTGTTTATCCCACGCCCCTTTGAAGTCCTTCACAGTTCTGGTCTTCACCACATCCTCCGGAAGGGCATTCCAGGCATCCACCACCCTCTCCGTGAAGAAATACTTCCTGACATTGGTTCTGAATCTTCCTCCCTGGAGCTTCAAATCGTGACCCCTGGTTCTGCTGATTTTTTTCCTTCAGAAAAGGTTTGTCGTTGTCTTTTGATCATTAACACCTTTCAAGTATCTGAAAGTCTGTATCCTGGGTGCGCGGGCCTAACGCTTCACGCCACGCTTGTACCTGTCATTTGAAATGACAGGTACCAGGAAGTCGGGACTGCCAGTCCCCCCTCCTCCCGAAGCAGGGCGCGAAAAGCAGCCTTGCTCCGGGAGGAGGGGAGAAGGGATTGGCAGTACGAAGCGGCGAAGCGACTTACTTTTTGCAGCCCCCTCCGGACATCGGACGACCTCTCCTGCCTCCAGCTGCTCGCGAAGATGGACGCCTGCAAAAAGTAAGTCGCTTCGCCGCTTCACACTGTCAGTGTCTCTTCTTCCCTCCTCCCGGAGCAAGGCTGCTTTTCGCGCACTGCTTCAGGAGGAGGGGAGAAGAGACACTGACAGTGTGAAGCGGCGAAGCAACTTACTTTTTGCAGCCCCCATCGGACCTCTCCTGCCTCCCGCTGCGCGACTTACTTTTTTTTGCAGCCCTCCGGCCATCAGCAGGAACGGATCGTGGCTCCCCTGCCTCCCGGCGAAGACGGACGCCTGCACGGGGGAAAGCGGCCCCTGTGCCTGCAATTGGCCGCTGAAGACGTGACGTCACGACGTTTGGCGTCGCGGCATGTGACGTCACGTCTTGAGCGGCCAATTGCAGGCACAGGCGCCGCTTTCCCCCGTGCAGGCGTCCGTCTTCACCAAGAAAACTAAGATAACCGCTTTATGTCAGATTCCAAGGAAACAAGGTCCCACAGAAATATTCCCAAATGACGGGAAAAGACCTGATGGGCACTGGTGGCCCAAAACAACTGTCCAAAAACGGTGGCAAAGTGCTCAACTGTGAAACAGAAAACATCAGTAAGAAAAACCTAAATGTCCAAAAAATATTTTTTTTTTTTGATGAAACAGCGTTGAGCAGGTTATCTCTTCCCGCACATCCCAAATACAGGGTAGTGGATGGCAGCAAGTATGAAAGCCACCGCAGGTGTTAATGCAGTCTGGAGACACAAATCAGTTTGTATTTAGTCTCCCAAAATAGTGTGCAGGAAACACTGCGCCTCAGTAGGCGTATTGTAAAACGTTGTAACGCTTGCATGGGTTACCCACAGCTTGGCCGGATAAAGTAGAGCAAAGTGGATTTTCTTCTGGTAAAGCATGTTGCATATTGGTGAAAATGCTCTCCTTAGGCCTGTGAGTTTAACAGAATAGTCTTGAAAAATTAGGATTTTTTTTTGATCTCCTAATTGTGGCTGAAAGCCCCTGCGCAGAGCCTGTAAGATCGCAGCCTTCTGAGCAAAATCAAGAAAGCGTGTGATCACCACGCGTGGCCTAGTCTGGTTCTCCATTCGGGGGCCCATGCGGTGTGCTTTCTCTATCGGATTGTGCCTTGGTCTCCTGCATGGAGAAATTGATCTTCTCCAAGCTGAACAGCCCTAACCTCTTTAGTCTTTCCTCATAGTGGAGCTGTTCCATCCCCTTTATCATTTTGGTCACCCTTCTCTGTACCTTCTCCATCGCAGCTATATATTTCTTGAGATGCGGCGACCATAATTGTAACATAAGAGCATAAGAACATAAGAACCTGCCATACTGGGTCTGACCAAGGGTCCATCAAGCCCAGCATTCTGTTTCCAACAGTGGCCAATCCAGGCCATAAGAACCTGGCAAGTGCCCAAAAACTAAGTCTATTCCATGTAACCATTGCTAATGGCAGTGGCTATTCTCTAGGTGAACTTAATAGCAGGTAATGGACTTCTCCTCCAAGAACTTATCCAATCCTTTTTTAAACACAGCTATACTAACTGCACTAACCACATCCTCTGGCAACACATTCCAGAGTTTAATTGTGCGTTGAGTAAAAAAGAACTTTCTCCGATTAGTTTTAAATGTGCCCCATGCTAACTTCATGGAGTGCCCCCTGGTCCTTCTACTATCCGAAAGAGTAAATGACCGATTCACATCTACCCGTTCTAGACCTCTCATAATTTTAAACATCTCTATCATATCCCCCCTCAGCCGTCTCTTCTCCAAGCTGAAAAGTCCTAACCTCTTCAGCCTTTCCTCATAGGGGAGCTGTTCCATTCCCCTTATCATTTTGGTTGCCCTTCTCTGTACCTTCTCCATCGCAATTATATCTTTTTTGAGATGCGGGGACCAGAACTGTACACAGTATTCAAGGTGCGGTCTCACCATGGAACGATACAGAGGCATTATGATATTTTCCGTTTTATTCACCATTCCCTTTCCGTTTTTTTATTTTAAAGGTTCTATAAATAATGCAAAAAAAAAAATTGTTCACAAAATTAATTAAAAAAATAAAATTAAAAGTAGCTCATGAAGTTGATTATTTGTGATTCCATTTGTCGATGGGGAAGCTCTTCATAAGCGCGCTATGGCGTAGGCGTGTATCTCTTTCTGCTGCGGCAGGCCCATACATGGAAGGAGCCGCCGTGCTATTCCACAGCCCAGATGGGATGTCACCCTCAAACCTATATATTATATCTATATTATATTATATATTCATCCTCAAGACCTATAAGAGAAGCGTACAAAGGCACCCTGCAAGTTCCCCCAACAAAAGCCACGCGACTTTCATCCACCAAAGAACGAGCATTCTCTACAGCAGGTCCAACCATCTGGAACAATATGCCCACTGACCTCAGACTAGAAGCTTGCCCTCGAACTTTCCGAAAAAAACTTAAGACCTGGCTCTTCCTCCAGGCCTTCCCCTAACTTTCTAAGCCTTTAATGGTCAACCGGACAGGACTCTGCTTTACCGGCTAATGCCTCGCCAGGTTTAGACATTATAATGAAGCCGCCGTTTCTTTTGTTTCATTGCCTTCTCCAGTTCTCCTCAGTTACACTGTCCTATACCTCTGACTAGGCTAGCCCCAAGTTAACTACCCTTGTTATATGTAACTTCTGCTTCAAGTGAATTGTTCTTGTTTAAGTTATACCCTTTGTTACATGTAAACCGATCTGATATGAAATTTTTTCATGAAGGTCGGTATAGAAAAAAATGTTAAACAAATAAATAATAAATAAATAAACCCCAGTCCAGCTGGAAATCCTGGTGCTGGTCCTTACCCAGGGAGAGAAACTGCAGTTGCCTTCCTGCTCAGAGGAAGAAGATATGGTGAAGGTGGAGGAGGGAAATGGGCAGAGAGGCCAGTCAGAGAAAGGGGGTGGAGCAGAGAGGGAGGAGGTAGGGGGGGCAGGAACTAGGGAGGGAGAATAAAGGCAAAACTGTAAATAAATAAAACAAAACAAAAAAATGAGCAAACTGAGGAAAAGAGGAACAATTCTGCCTACATTTACTATGTAATTAGTGAAAATGACAGTAAAGGAAAAATAAATGATGGGCATAGTGGACAGATTTTCCCAGCTCTTAAAAGTTATGGTTGGCACCTAAGTTGTTTGAAAAATGTTCTATCACTTACAATTTGTCTGTGCTGTGGGGTCTCGGTCTGTCTGGGTGTGTAGTCTGGGTATGGTCTGTCTCGCTGCATCTGCCTGTGTTTGTCTGGGTATGCGCTGTCTGTGCCTCTCTATGTGTCAGAGTGTGGTGAGTCTATGTTTGTCTGGGTGTGGCATGTCTGTTTGTGTCCCAGTGCCTCCGCTGTATCAAGGATATACTGTAGTATATCTCTCTGGGTGTGGTGTATGTGTGTCTCTCTGTGCCTTTCTGTCTGGGTAACAAAACGAGATCTTTGAGCCACTGCTTAGTAGCATGGCTCCCTGGTGACTTGGCATCTGGGTTCAAGAGCTGATTGGTTGGCAAAAGAATTTGACACCAGACCAGGTATCCAGGATAGAATTTGTATGTCTGTGCAGCTATCTCTCTCTCTTTCTTCAAAAGCCATTTACTCGAGTAAATGCTTTTTAAAATCAGGCCCATAGTGTTCAATTATAGATAAAATGCCTCTCCTTTATCTAGATCATAAATGAATATCTATATGAAGCACTAATGAAACATATTAAATCAATAGAAAACAATTTTTCTTCCAATTCTAACACATATCTTACAAACATGTCAACTGAACGTATAAATGTGCTCTACAGAAAAAATAATTTATGAATGAACTCTAATGCTCAAAAGGTTCTGTGCATGCCTCCAAGGAGCTTGACATAAGACACTGCGTTCAATCCATCTTTACACAATTACTGGATAATTTACATGCATAGTAATACAGAACCTGCTCAACACACTAGCTGTTCCTCTTTGTCCAATTTCCTCTCCCCAACATAGGCCTCTGCTACATCAGGGAAGGCTTCCTCAGAGGGAAATTGTGCCCAGCTTATTTTTAAAAAGCAAGTGTGAAAGTATCTGTGAAACAGATCAAGAACAGAAATTATATATATACAAAAATTAAAACTATTATTTAATTTGGCCCTGTCAGGGGGACTACGATGTTTAAAGTTGTGAACATGATACAATGATAATAATCGATGGAATACAGATTGCCAGTAAAGACAACATACTGAAGTCTAGTTCTTGTAAGTCTCATCATTGCACCTGATAATTTAAAAGCGAAAGATTTTGATTTGAAATTATTACTCACATTATCTTTGCCTGTACTTGGATATTGCCATGTGAGCTTTGAACATCCAGTTTATGATATTACTACGTCTTTATGTCGACTGCCATAACTTGATTGATTGGAACCCTATAGAATCATAAAGTTAGCTACATATAGGTTAGCAATGTCTGGGGCAATTGTAGCCCCATAGCAACCCCCTGAATCTCTTGGTAAAATTCGGAGTCAAACAAAAAATAGTTACGCATCAATACCAGTTCAGCAACTTCTACCAAAAAAGAAATAGGGACTCAATGAGGTCTAGGACAAATATCCAAAATGCCAGTGATGAGCACCAAAGTTTCTGTCTGCGGGATGTTCGTGTATAAAGCCTCAACATCCAAGGTGACTAAGAAACTATCTATTGGGTTGTTGTGGGAATCATCAGAAGAACCCTCAAAGGTGACCTGCTTAAGCTGATTTGTACTGGATTTATTTATACCTCCAAAATTAACCCAATCAGTTTTTATAATCCTGTTCATCTCTTTTCAAGTTTTGAACTTTAAACTGTTTCAATTGATTTTTGAACTGCACAACAGATGATGCAGGGTTAGACTCATTGAACACAGGAGCTGTATTAATATATTAAAAATGTCGGCCCCTATGGTATTGCATTGTCAGCAATTCTCTCATGTTTTCAGGTCTTAAAATGAACAATTCTTGAGCAATTTCGTCCACCACACCATTGGGGAAAATATACAAACATTGCCAAATAAAAGAAAACTATTTTGGATTTTTCAATTACGATCCATAGCACCTGAGGGTTTTAATGAGACAATTAATTAGTACTCATTAATTTGACATTTTTAGCTCTGTAAGTTTAACTCATGATTGGCTTACATCATTTCCTGTTACCTTTTAATCCAGTGGTCTTGGGTCTTAGAGACATTTAAACGCTGAGCAATAGGGGGACCGTCTACGAGTGAGCTGTTGAATGGAATACAATTCCCTTGAAGCAGGCAATTTTCGAAACATGGATTCATGTCGGGGTTATCTAAAAATTTGATAATTATATCACAAGCTAAGTATCACTACTGGATCGAATGACTGTTTTTTTGCTCATTTTTATTGTCTGCGATGCAGCAGTTTACTAAAATGTGACTTATAAAACTGAAACTACTTATTTTTATTTGCATTTCACCTAAAAAAATTCAAAAAAGTGAACCAGTTGAATTTCAGCATACATATTTAGTATTAGCTGATACAGTGATGGTCCTACATACAGAATTAGCAACTAAGGAGGTTATGCTCTTTAATTAGTTGAAATACATGACCAAGATCTTTCAATTTTGTTGATCAAGGTTTAAAGATGACATTTTCTTCATTTGGAATGGATCACGAGAAAGCTTGTCTTCATTTATAGCTTGGATCAAAACTAAAGATCTTAGACCTAGATTTATCAAACTGCACTAACTATCGCATGCGATAGGAAAAGGGGTGTGTTTTATGGTGATAGCCTATTCATCACAATGTGCATTATCTTAGTGCTTTTCATACTTTGCAGTCATACCTACATAATTGCACTGAGAGAGAGAACACATGCCATAATGCGATTTGATACATGACCCTGTACATTTGCAATTTACTACTGATCACCTACACGACATAGGCAGTGCTGCACAAACGTACAAAAAGACAGCCCCTTCTCAATAGAGCTTACAATCTAATAAGACAAACATACAGCACAAGAGACTTGGTTAAAAGAAAAGAAAGTAAGACAAGACTAAAAGCAGGGCTAAGATTTAAAAGTGGTTTCAAAATGATGGCTCTTTAGATGGGATTTAAACATGGCACGAGAGGGAGCCTGACGCACCAGTTCAGGAAGCCTATTCCAAGCATATGGCGCAGCCAGATGGAAAGCATGGAGTCTGGAATTGGAAGAGGCATGGATAGGAGTGACTTATCTGACAAGCGGAGTGCACGAGGAGGGGTGTAGAGAGAGATAAGAGAGGTAATGAAGTTCTGCAGAGTGAAGGCATTTGTAGGTGAGAAAGAGGAGTTTGAACTGTATGCGGGAGCGGATAGGGAGCCAATGCAGTGATTTCAGAAGAGGGGTTATGTGAGCGTAGCGACTTTGGCGAACGATAGGTCACGCAGCTGAATTAGGACAGATTGTAGTGGAGAGAGATGGCTTGCTGGGAGACCTGTGAGGAGCAGTTTGCAATAGTCTAAGCAGAAGGAGATGAGAGAGTGGACAAAGGTTCTGGTAGAGTGTTCAGAAAGGAAAGGATGGATTTTGCTAATGTTATAAAGAAAGAAATGACATGTTTTACCAGTGTTTTGGATATGTGTAGAAAAGGAGAGAGAGGAATCTAGGAGAATTCCAAGGTTACAAGCTAATGAGACCGGGATGATGACTATTTTATCCACAGAAACAGAAAAAGAAGGAAGAGGGGAGGTGGACTTGGGGGGGAAAGATAAGGAGCTCCATCTTAGCCATGTTGAGTTTAAGGTGACAGCAGGACATCCAGGCAGCAATGCCAGATAGGCAGGCTGAGATCCAGGATTGGATTTCTGGTGAAATTTCTGGTGTACATAGGTAGAGCTGGGAGTCATCATCATAAAAATGGTATTGAAAGCCATGAGAGGAAATCAGAACACCAAGGAATCAGTATATAGTAAGAAGAGAAGTGGGCCCAAGATAGAGCCCTAAGGCACATCAATTGATAGTGGAATGACGGAAGAGGAGGAACCACCAGAGGAAATGCTAAAAGTGCAATGGGAGAGGTAAGAAGAGAACCAAGACAGGACAAAGTCCCAAAATCCAAGCGAGGACAGATTATCAAAGAGTAGGTGATGATCAACAGTGTCAAAAGTTTCACATACGAGCACTGTACATCATCCTAATAGTAAGAGGTACTATACATCCTGCACTGTATAACCTTTATAGTATAACCTGACTCTCATAGCATTGCATATTCTGCTCTGACTAACTAGCATACACACACCTCCTAAATCTTACAACCTGCACCCCATCCCCTCACCTTATATCCCAAACTGTATTAACTGCATTGTCCAACCTACACGGAGTATTACCTGCACTGTTTATCAACATTGTTTAATCTGCATTAACCCATATCGTCTAATCTGCATTTATCTGCTTTGCTGGTGTTCCAACTGTACCATCTGCGCTATCCACACTGTTTAACCTACATTGTCTAATCTGTATCAATCTGCTTTGTCCAATCCGTACTGTTTAATCTGCATTGTGCTCTTTCCCTCAGCAAGACACACTGAAACCTCAATCCCGTCCGTGTTGGCCTACTCCCACGCTGTCTCCTCCTGCCTACCCCTCTCCCCCTCACCCCCTTCCCTCCTCAACCACAATGACCACACAACACATCCGCCGCATTCACCTCCCCCACAACAGACGCCCCCATTTCCTCCCCCTCCGACCACCCCCCTCTTACAAGTCCCTCCTCCCCATCCTCTCGACCCCCCTCAACCAATTTCTAGGACTCACTACCCTCTCCATCATTTTGTTCAATGCCCAATCACTCTCTAAAAAAAACCCCATTCTAAACGACCTCCTCACTGATGCCAACCCAGACGTCTGTGCGATCACGGAAACCTGGCTCAAAGAAACTGACATAGTCCTCATGAACCAGCTACCGACTCACTCTTATGAATTCTTATCCATTCCAAGACCTAAGAAAAAAGGAGGTGGCATCCTCCTAGCCTTCAAGAAACACCTCAACCTCAAACTTACCCACTCCACCTCACCCACCAAACTAGAAATTGGCCTCTTCAAGTCTCCGTCGTTACAGATCTGTCTTATATACGCTCCTCCGGGCTCCACTGAACGGGATCCCTCCCCCTTAATCGAATTCCTATCCGCCAACATCAACTCTGAAATTCCCTCCATCATACTAGGGGATTTCAATCTCCATGTTGATGCCTCCCCCCTTACCCCCTCTTGTGAGACATTCCTCACGGCACTCCAAGCATTAGGCCTTAGACAAATCGTTGCCTCCCCCACCCATCAAGCTGGACACTCCCTGGACCTTATTTATTTTTTTATTTAAGTTTTTTTTATATACCAACATTCAAGACGGTAGTCCCATCATGCTGGTTCACAAGAAACAGGGGTGCAATTAAATAAACTTTACAATTTGAACAATAGTGCAGAAAAGCAGTTACATGTAACAGGGAATCAATAACTTGGGGTAAGAAGGAAAATGAAGATCAGATATATATATATATACAAAAACATTATAAGAGGTGGCTATTAATGCTATTACTAGCGAAGTATGTTGATTGAAGGGAGTTAAGTAATGTTGGAGTTAGGAAAGGCCCCTTCCCACCCCCCCACCTGCTCTCCGGTACCCTGGTCGGACCACTACCTCATAGAAGCTTTACTCACTCTTAACTTCCCCACTACCCACACCCCTACAAACAACACCACCATTACCTTTAGGAAACCCTGCTCAGGAGATGAACTAGCTCTTGCTATCTCCAATGCCTCTACTAACCTTGACTGCTCCAGTCCAGAAACTGCCATCACATCCTGGTTCAGCATAACCCTTGAAATCGCTGACAATCTATGTCCCATCTCTAGACGCAAACTACCCCAATCCACAAAAAACCAACAACCATGGTACACGACAGAATTAAGATCCCTAAAAAATACCCTTAGGCAGCGAGAGAGAATCTGGCGTAAAGCCCCCTCACCCCAACTCGCCTCAAGCTACAAAACCGCCCTCCACCATTATAGAATAAACACCCTCAAAACTAAACGAGACTTCTATGCCTCCAAGATCCACCAGTACATGTACAACCCGAAAGCCCTCTTCAATTATGTTGCCAAGCTCACCAAGTCCGCCCAGCCTGCTATCCCTGAAAACGAAGCCACCGCCAAGAGCGAAGAAATCGCCCAATATTTCCTCGCAAAAATTGCCAACATCCTCTGCAGATTTCAACACCCATCTCCTTCAACCCCTCCTTCCCCCCCGCTTCAACCTTCCCCCTCTACACCCACACCTTCCATGGTACACTCTACACCTTCCCCCCCCCCCCCCCGCTTCAACCTTCCCCCTCTACACCCACCCTCCAAACCCTCGACCTGACTTCCTCTAAAGAAGTGGAATCTATCCTTAGAAAACTCAAACCCGCATCTCACCCTTCAGATACCATTCCCACAAAATCCCTCCTCTCCATCCCTAATTCCATCTCCAAACCTATTGCAGACATTATAAACTCCTCCCTCTCTTCAGGCTCTGTCCCAGATGCCCTCAAACAAGCAATCGTTAAGCCCCTCCTAAAAAAACCTACATTAGACCCCAAAGACCCCACCAACTTCCGCCCTATCTCTAACCTGCCCTTCCTCTCCAAAATTATGGAAAAGATTGTGAACATCCAACTTACTGAATATCTTGAAGACAATAATATACTGCATCCTGCCCAATACGGCTTCCGTAAGTACCTCAATACCGAAACACTCCTCTTCTCTCTCACGGACCACCTGCTCATAGGCATGGACCAAGGCAACTGTTACCTCCTCGCCCTCCTCGACATCTCAGCTGCCTTTGATACTATCAATCATAACCTCCTCATCAACCGTTTAACCGAAATAGGCATCTCAGGCCTAGCCCTGTTATGGTTCAAATCCTATTTATCTAACAGAAAGTTCTCTGTCAAGATAGGAAACGCCAATTCCACACTCTACCCCCTGTCCCAAGGTGTCCCCCAAGGCTCCTCCCTCTCCTCTACCCTTTTCAATATTTATCTCACACCCCTATGCCAACTCCTCACAGACCTTGGCCTCAAATTCTACCTCTATGCGGACGATGTGCAAATCATCATTCCCATCCACAACTCTCTCTCAGATGCCCTTGCATTCTGGAACACATGTCTTGCCAACATAAACGATTTCCTCACCAACATCCACCTCACCCTAAACTCCGCTAAAACAGAACTGCTCCTTATCTCTCCCCACTTCCCTCCCAAACCCCTGATCGCTAACGACCCAGCTTTCAACACCATCACGTCCCAACCCACTGTAAGAGACCTTGGGGTAATTCTTGATCAACAACTCAATCTAAAAAAACAGATCAACTCCATCCTCAAAGAAGGTTTCTTCAAGCTCAGTATTCTGAAGAAACTCAGACCCCTCCTCCACTATCATGATTTCCGTACTGTCGTCCAAGCTACCCTTTCCTCAAAGCTTGACTACTGTAATGCCCTCCTCCTCGGCCTACCCTCCTCCACTACCAAACCCTTACAAATGTTCCAAAATGCAATCGCCAGGGTCATCACCAACTCTCGGAAAGCTGATCACATCACCCCCATACTCAAAGAACTCCACTGGCTGCCTATTGCATCCCGTATTCTCTTCAAAATTTTAACTATAGTACACAAATCCATCCACTCTTACAATTCTAACTGGCTTGATGAACCCTTTTGTCCTATACGCTCTGTACGACCCATTCGATCAGTCAACATAGGCACCCTCTCCATCCCCCCTTTGAAAAAAGCCCACCTCTCCACCACTAGAGATCGCGCCCTATCCATTGCAGGCCCCAAACAATGGAACGCCCTCCCCACCACGCTCAGGCTTGAGCCATGTTATTCCAAGTTCAGAAAAAAACTTAAAACGTGGCTCTTCCGTCAAGCCTACCCTGATTAATCCCTACCTCCCCCCCCACCCCCACCCTCCAGTTCTTACCTACTGATCTTACTTGTATATAGACTCCAGTTAGTAACCTGCTTAAGCCTTTATATATAAGCCTTTATTTATAGACCTGTAAATATATATATACCTGTAAATAGCCTGTTACAGTTGTTTGATTGCTTTAATTTCTTTGCCCTCTGCTCTTTGTATATTCCTCCCTGTTTCCCCTCCCCGTTGATTGTAATTTCAGCCTTTCAGTTACAATGTGAACCGGTATGATGTATGCTTACTAATGCCGGTATATAAATGTTTCAAATAAATAAATAAATAAAAAGCAGCAGACAGGTCAAGGAGGATAAGGACAGAATACAGAAGTTTGGCTTTAGCCATAAACAGGTTATTGGAAACTTTGGCAAAGGCTGTTTCAGTTGAATGTAGAGGGCAAAAACCAGACTGGAATGGATCAAGAATGGCTTGAGATGTAAAAGTCAAGACAGCGGTGGTGATCAGCACATTCAAGTAGTTTGGAGACAAAAGGGAGAAGGGATATGGGACGATAGTTGGCAGGCCAGGTAGGGTATTTTAAGGAGTGGTATGATTACAACATGTTTGAAGACAGCAGGAACAGTAGCAGTGGAGAGTGATAGATTGAGGATGTGACAGATAGAAGGGATAACTGCAGTGGAGATGGAGCAACATATGTCTAAAAAATTTTAGATAAACGATATCCCTCCAAAATAGTGATACATGCCTATAAACGCAGTCTATATGTTGATAGAAATTTCCTCCTTCAGCCACAATGGCACTCTTCTATAAATTGGCTAGTTTGTACTCTTCCTTTGTTTCACTACTCAGATATGATATAGAAAATCACTGTATCTTAAGTTTACATACATAATTTTAATTTCCTCCGATTTTTGCGTGCACTAGAGGTCGTAATTTACAAGACAAGTTGGTTCACTCAAATCCATGCCTGCTAATACCAGCAAATTCTACCTTAAAAGGACAGTTTCGATGCAAGTTTTGTTCAGTATGTCCAAATGTACTTTCTATCCAAATATTTCATCAACTGACCTTGTCCATTAGTCAAACCCTATGGGGCGGATTTTAAGAGCCCTGCTCGCGTAAATCCGCCCGGATTTACGCGAGCAGGGCCCTGCGCGCCAGTGCGCCTATGTTCAATAGGCCTACCGGCGCGCGCAGAGCCCCGGGACTCGCGTAAGTCCCGGGGTTTTCCGAGGGGGGCGTGTCAGGGGCGTGTCAGGGGCGGGGCCGAGCGGCGTGCCGTTTTCGGGGCGGGACGCAGCGTTTCGGGGGCGGGCCCGGGGGCGTGGTTTCGGCCCGGGGCGGTCCGGGGGCGTGGCCGTGCCCTCCGGAACCGCCCCTGGGTTGTGTCTAGGCGCGCCAGTGGCCCGCTGGCGCGCGGGGATTTACTTCTCCCTCTGGGAGGTGTAAATCCCCCAACAAAGGTAGGGGGGGTTTAGACAGGGCCGGGGGGGTGGGTTAGGTAGAGGAAGGGAGGGGAAGGTGAGGGGAGGGCGTTAGCGAATTCCCTCCGAGGCCGCTCCGATTTCGGAGCGGCCTCGGAGGGAACGGAGGTAGGCTGCGCGGCTCGGCGCGCGCCGGCTACACGGAATCGGTAGCCTTGCGTGCGCCGATCCAGGATTTTAGCGGCTACGCGCGTATCTACTAAAATCCCGCGTACTTTTGTTGGTGCCTGGAGCGCCAACAAAAGTACACCAACGCGCCGTTTTTGAAAATCTACCCCTTTGATTGTAACACCTCTCAAGTGATCTATGCATTAGTTTGCCAATGTGAGAAGTTATACATTGGATATACTAAGCTATCAATAAAGACAAGTATAATGCAAAACAGAAGTTGTATAAATACACATTGAATCGATTACTCTCATTCAGTAGACAGTCTCCAATTTTTTGTAATTCAGAAATTGAGTTTAGCGAGGGGAGGTCATATATCATCATGGCTTCAACAATGGGAACAACAATATGGGGCGGATTTAAAGAGCCCTGCTCGCGTAAATCTGCCTGGATTTACGCGAGCAGGGCCCTGCGCGCCGGTGCGCCTATGTTCAATAGGCCTACCGGCGCGCGCAGAGCCCCGGGACTCGCGTAAGTCCCGGGGTTTTCCGAGGGGGGCATGTCGGGGGCGTGGCCGAGCGGCGTGCCGTTTTCGGGGCGGGACGCAGCGTTTCGGGGGCGGGCCCGGGGGCGTGGCCGCGCCCTCCGGAACCGCACCCGGGTAGCATCTAGGCGCGCCAGCGGGCCGCTGGCGCGCGGGGATTTACTTCTCCCTCTGGGAGGCGTAAATCCCCCAACAAAGGTGGGGGGGGGTTTAGACAGGGCCGGGGGGGTGGGTTAGGTAGAGGAAGGGAGGGGAAGGTGAGGGGAGGGCGTTAGCGAATTCCCTCCGAGGCCGCTCTGATTTCGGAGCGGCCTCGGAGGGAACGGAGGTAGGCTGCACGGCTCGGCGCGCGCCTGCTACACGGAATTGGTAGCCTTGCACGCGCCGATCCAGGATTTTAGCGGCTACGCGCGCATCTACTAAAATCCCGCGTACTTTTGTTGGCGCCTGGAGCGCCGTTTTTGAAATCTACCCCTATATTTATACTTGGAAAATTCTGGCTCCAGTGTGACTAAATTCAACAAGTGAACAGGAAGCTTTTCTCCAAAGGCTTTCCTTTGGTTCCAGAAATACTCTTCCCCTTTCTTTTAACATTGTTTAATTGAACTATAGTTACACACTTGGGGGTAGATTTTAAAAGCCCTGCGCCTATTGGGCCAGATTTTCAAAGGGGTACGCGCATAAGATATGCGTGTACCCCCTGAAAACCCCCTGAAAACCTGCGCCGAGCCTATGTTGAGTAGGCTCGGCGGCGTGCAAGCCCAGGGACGCGCGTAAGTCCCAGGGCTTTTCTGGGGGGGGCGTGTCACGACAGCGCATCATTTGAGGGCGGGGCTGCGGGCATGGTTCTGGCCCGGGGGCATTTTGGGGGCGTGGCAAAGGCCTCCAAAATGGCTCCCGGGCCTGAAAATCTCGCGCCGGCGGCAGGCCCGGCGCGCGCAAGTTACGCCTGCCTCGAGCAGGTGTAACTTCTGCAACAAAGGTAGGGGGGGTTTAGGTAGGGCTGGAGGGTGGGTTAGGTAGGGGAAGGGAGGGGAAGGTGTGGGGGGGTGGAAGGAAAGTTCCCTCCGAGGCCGCTCCAATTTCAGAGCGGCCTCAGAGGGAACAGAGGCAGGATGCGCGGCTCAGCGCGCGCAGGCTGCCGATTTTGCACAGCCTTGCACGCACAACGATCCCGGATTTTAACAGATACACGTGGCTATGCATGTATCTATTAAAATCCCGCGTACTCTTGTTTGCGCCTGGTGTGCAAACAAAAGTACACGTGTGCGCAAATTTGTAAAATCTACCCCTTTTTGCATAGGCTGCCGGCGCGCACAAAGCCCCGGGACGCGCGCAAGTCCCGGGGCTTTGCTTGGGGGGGTGTGTCGGGGGGCGTGTCGGGGGCGGCACGCCGTTCGGGGACGTGTCTGGGGGCGTGGCGGCTGTCCGTGGGAGGGGCCGGAGGCGTGATGGCAGTCCGGGGACGGGGCCGAGTGCTCAGGCACAGCGGCATGTGCCGGGGCAGGGAGCCAGCGATGCGCGCAAGTTACGCCTGCCAGAGGATGGACGGATACTTGGAAAAAATACATGTGAAACAATATTCTAAATCTGGTAGAGCAGTCTTATTAATGAATTCAAGGGTTTCCTTCAATACAAAGTGATGGTAATTAATTTCCTCATTTTTAAGTATATTGTTTCAACTTTTTTGTATAAATGATAGATTGAAGGGCTTTTTAATTTTTGCATATATATATTTTATATTCTTAATCTGTTTCATAGATACTTTCACACTTGGTTTTGAAAAATAAGCTGGGCAAATGTTCCCCCTGAGGAAGCCTTCCCTGGTATATCAGACGCCTATGTTGGGAAGAGGAAATTGACAATTGTGACTGGACAAAGAGGAATAGCTAATGTGTTGAGCAGGTTCTGTATTATTATGCATTTAAAGATCTAGTAATTTTGTAAAGTCAGATTGAGCACAATATCTTATGTCTAGCTCCTTGGAGGCATGCACAAAAATGTTTTGAGCATTAGAGTTCATTCATAAATTATTTTTCTATAGGGCTTATTTATACATTCTGTTTACATTTTGTAAGATATGTGTTAGACTTGTAAGAAAAAAAAAATGTTTTTTTTTAATATGTTGCATTAGTGCTTCATGTGGATATTCATTTATGATCTATAAATATATGTACACACACACACACACAAGTGATGTCCCTACAGCTAAGGATCCTCTGTGCCTATCCCAGGCTTTACCCCTCAATCCCCCACAACTAAGGATCCTCTGTGCTTTTCCCAGGCTTTACCCCTCACTCCCCCACAGCTAAGGATCCTCTGTGCTTATCCCAGGCTTTACCCCTCACTCCCCCACAGCTAAGGATCCTCTGTGCTTTTCCCAGGCTTTACCTCCTCACTCCCTCTCAGCTAAGGATCCTCTGTGCTTATCCCAGGCTTTACCCCTCACTCCCCCACAGCTAAGGATCCTCTGTGCTTTTCCCAGGCTTTACCCCTCACTCCCTCTCAGCTAAGGATCCTCTGTGCTTATCCCAGGCTTTATCCCTCACTCCCCACAGCTAAGGATCCTCTGTGCTTATCCCAGGCTTTACCCCTCACTCCCCCACAGCTAAGGATCCTCTGTGCTTATCCCAGGCTTTATCCCTCACTCCCCACAGCTAAGGATCATCTGTGCTTATCCCAGGCTTTACCCCTCACTCCCCCACTGCTAAGGATCCTCTGTGCTTATCCCAGGCTTTACCCCTCACAGCTAAGGATCCTCTGTGCTTATCCCAGGCTTTACCCCTCACTCCCTCACAGCTAAGGATCCTCTGTGCTTATCCCAGGCTTTACCCCTCACTCACCCCACAGCTAAGGATCCTCTGTGCTTATCCCAGGCTTTACCCCTCACTCCCCCACAGCTAAGGATCCTCTGTGCTTATCCCAGGCTTTACCCCTCACTCCCCCACAGCTAAGGATCCTCTGTGCTTATCCCAGGCGTTACCCCTCACTCCCCTACAGCTAAGGATCCTCTGTGCTTATCCCAGGCTTTACCCCTCACTCCCCCACAGCTAAGGATCCTCTGTTTGTCCCAGGCTTTACCCCTCACTCCCCCACAGCTAAGGATCCTCTGTGCTTATACCAGGCTTTACCTCTCACGCCCCCACAGCTAAGGATCCTCTGTGCTTATCCCAGGCTTTACCCCTCACTCCCCCACAGCTAAGGATCCTCTGTGCTTATCCCAGGCTTTACCCCTCACTCCCTCACAGCTAAGGATCCTCTGTGCTTATCCCAGGCTTTACCCCTCACTCCCCCACAGCTAAGGATCCTCTGTGCTTATCCCAGGCTTTACCTCTCACTCCCCCACAGCTAAGGATCCTCTGTGCTTATCCCAGGCTTTACCCCTCACTCCCCCACAGCTAAGGATCCTCTGTGCTTATCCCAGGCTTTACCCCTCACTCCCTCACAGCTAAGGATCCTCTGTGCTTATCCCAGGCTTTACCCCTCACTCCCTCACAGCTAAGGATCCTCTGTGCTTATCCCAGGCTTTACCCCTCACTCCCCTCACAGCTAAGGATCCTCTGTGCTTATCCCAGGCTTTACCCCTCACTCCCTCACAGCTAAGGATCCTCTGTGCTTATCCCAGGCTTTACCCCTCACTCCCTCACAGCTAAGGATCCTCTGTGCTTATCCCAGGCTTTACCCCTCACTCCCCCACAGCTAAGGATCCTCTGTGCTTATCCCAGGCTTTACCCCTCACTCCCCCACAGCTAAGGATCCTCTGTGCTTATCCCAGGCTTTACCCCTCACTCCCCCACAGCTAAGGATCCTCTGATGCTTATCCCAGGCTTTACCCCTCACTCCCCTCACAGCTAAGGATCCTCTGTGCTTATCCCAGGCTTTACCCCTCACTCCCTCACAGCTAAGGATCCTCTGTGCTTATCCCAGGCTTTACCCCTCACTCCCCTACAGCTAAGGATCCTCTGTGCTTATCCCAGGCTTTACCTCTCACTCCCCCACAGCTAAGGATCCTCTGTGCTTATCCCAGGCTTTACCTCTCACTCCCCCACAGCTAAGGATCCTCTGTGCTTATCCCAGGCTTTACCCCTCACTCCCTCACAGCTAAGGATCCTCTGTGCTTATCCCAGGCTTTACCCCTCACTCCCCTCACAGCTAAGGATCCTCTGTGCTTATCCCGGGCTTTACCTCTCACTCCCCCACAGCTAAGGATCCTCTGTGCTTATCCCAGGCTTTACCCCTCACTCCCCCCACAGCTAAGGATCCTCTGTGCTTATCCCAGGCTTTACCCCTCACTCCCCCACAGCTAAGGATCCTCTGTGCTTATCCCAGGCTTTACCCCTCACTCCCCCACAGCTAAGGATCCTCTGTGCTTATTCCAGGCTTTACCCCTCACTCCCCCACAGCTAAGGATCCTCTGTGCTTATCCCAGGCTTTACCCCTCACTCCCCCACAGCTAAGGATCCTCTGTGCTTATTCCAGGCTTTACCCCTCACTCCCCCACAGCTAAGGATCCTCTGTGCTTATCCCAGGCTTTACCCCTCACTCCCCCACAGCTAAGGATCCTCTGTGCTTATTCCAGGCTTTACCCCTCACTCCCCCACAGCTAAGGATCCTCTGTGCTTATTCCAGGCTTTACCCCTCACTCCCCCACAGCTAAGGATCCTCTGTGCTTATCCCAGGCTTTACCCCTCACTCCCTCACAGCTAAGGATCCTCTGTGCTTATCCCAGGCTTTACCCCTCACTCCCCTACAGCTAAGGATCCTCTGTGATTATCCCAGGCTTTACCCCTCACTCCCCCACAGCTAAGGATCCTCTGTGCTTATCCCAGGCTTTACCCCTCACTCCCTCACAGATAAGGATCCTCTGTGCTTATTCCAGGCTTTACCCCTCACTCCCCCACAGCTAAGGATCCTCTGTGCTTATCCCAGGCTTTACCCCTCACTCCCCCACAGCTAAGGATCCTCTGTGCTTATCCCAGGCTTTACCCCTCACTCCCCCACAGCTAAGGATCCTCTGTGCTTATCCCAGGCTTTACCCCTCACTCCCCCACAGCTAAGGATCCTCTGTGCTTATCCCAGGCTTTACCCCTCACTCCCCCACAGCTAAGGATCCTCTGTGCTTATCCCAGGCTTTACCTCTCACTCCCCCACAGCTAAGGATCCTCTGTGCTTATCCCAGGCTTTACCCCTCACTCCCTCACAGCTAAGGATCCTCTGTGCTTATCCCAGGCTTTACCCCTCACTCCCCTACAGCTAAGGATCCTCTGTGCTTATCCCAGGCTTTACCTCTCACTCCCCCACAGCTAAGGATCCTCTGTGCTTATCCCGGGCTTTACCTCTCACTCCCCCACAGCTAAGGATCCTCTGTGCTTATCCCAGGCTTTACCCCTCACTCCCCCCACAGCTAAGGATCCTCTGTGCTTATCCCAGGCTTTACCCCTCACTCCCCCCACAGCTAAGGATCCTCTGTGCTTATCCCAGGCTTTACTCCTCACTCCCCCACAGCTAAGGATCCTCTGTGCTTATCCCAGGCTTTACCCCTCACTCCCCCACAGCTAAGGATCCTCTGTGCTTATCCCAGGCTTTACTCCTCACTCCCCCACAGCTAAGGATCCTCTGTGCTTATCCCAGGCTTTACCCCTCACTCCCCACAGCTAAGGATCCTCTGTGCTTATCCCAGGCTTTACCCCTCACTCCCTCACAGCTAAGGATCCTCTGTGCTTATCCCAGGCTTTACCTCTCACTCCCTCACAGATAAGGATCCTCTGTGCTTATCCCAGGCTTTACCTCTCACTCCCCCACAGCTAAGGATCCTCTGTGCTTATCCCAGGCTTTACCTCTCACTCCCTCACAGCTAAGGATCCTCTGTGCTTATCCCAGGCTTTACCCCTCACTCCCCACAGCTAAGGATCCTCTGTGCTTATCCCAGGCTTTACCTCTCACTCCCCCACAGCTAAGGATCCTCTGTGCTTATCCCAGGCTTTACCCCTCACTCCCTCACAGCTAAGGATCCTCTGTGCTTATCCCAGGCTTTACCTCTCACTCCCCCACAGCTAAGGATCCTCTGTGCTTATTCCAGGCTTTACCCCTCACTCCCCCACAGCTAAGGATCCTCTGTGCTTATCCCAGGCTTTACCCCTCACTCCCCCACAGCTAAGGATCCTCTGTGCTTATCCCAGGCTTTACCCCTCACTCCCCCACAGCTAAGGATCCTCTGTGCTTATCCCAGGCTTTACCCCTCACTCCCCCACAGCTAAGGATCCTCTGTTTGTCCATTACTGGTTATTTTTTATCTACCATTCCTTTTGTGAAGAAATATTTTGTAATGTAATTCCTGAATCTGCTTTCTTTCAACTTCATTCCCTGACTCTTGTTCTAAAAATTCAGTAAAAGCTTCTTCCTGACAAGATGACCATCACAATTATTACACCTCTAGGAACATAAGACAAGGTGATATTAAGAGTTTAAAAAAAAAAATGGGAGAAAGTTCTCTGACTGGCTACAAGCACTTCCTGGATGTGTTTAAAAAATATCTTTCTGGCTGCACAGTTAAAATACAGTTTTGATACATCATTGTACTATATATACTCAACCATCCTGGAACTAAAATATCCTAAAGGGTACAGCTACCGTCTATCATGGTAGCCAAAGTCGCCAGTGGTCCTCAAACGCTATGATGTGATGTAACAGCCGAGGTGGAAAGAAGTAACACAAAAATAAAAGTCCTGGATTTCCAAAATAACGACTTTATAAAATGGGAAAGTACCTTAAGTAGGTGCTAGCAGGGTGGGAGGATGTTGGTGAGGTGAAAGAGCAGGGGGCTAAACTAAAAGGAGCTATAATAAGAACAACACATCTTTATGTCAGTAAAGTAAATACAACTGAGAGCAAAGAAAACCGGTATTCTGTTTATTTAGTCACCTATGTGTACGCCTTATACACATTGGCTCTAGGCAAGTTCTATAAAAAGGAGGCTGCAGAAAGTAAGGGCAAAGGATCCTTAAAGAGCAGGACCAAGAGGAATATCAGATAAAAATGAAATGAGCAGGGAAGGTAGTTAGGACAGACAAAGCAAGAAGAGCAGAAGGTAAAAACAGATAAGTCGGTAAAGAGAAGTGACAAAGACCTTTTTTTTCAGGGTATGTTATAATTTTATACCGCCTTCCTTAAAACAAGCTCGACCAACAGCAATTTATAACAAGCAATTTAATATAATAATATAAAGCAACAAACTGAAGGAGCTTGAGATAAGTGTTTTGGATAATGTTAATCAAATGAGGAAGGATAGAGGTGGGATTAGGGAACAGGAGAAAAAGGAAGAATTTGTGGAGAGGATTATGGAAAAAGCAGAAACACTAAACAGATATTTCTGTTCGGTATTTACTGAAGAAAAGATTGGAGAAAGATTGCTAATTGTTGGAGTAGACGTGTATGGTAGTGGGGTAGATGCTGCACCATTTACGGAAGGCAGAGTTTGTTTTGAATTAGCAAAACTGTAAGTGGGCAAAGCCATGGAGCCGAATTGTGATTTGGAGGTAGAGGTATATAAAAGTTTTTAATAAATAAATGGGATACATCCTAGGAAACTAAAGGATCTCAGAAAGGTTCTGATGGCTACACTGAAGGACCTATTTACTAGATCTTTGGAAATGGGAGTGGTTCCATGGTACTGGGGAAGGGTGGATGTAGTGACAGACAGGAGATCAGAAACTGCAGATCAATTAGACTTATCATGGTGGGAGGAAAATTAATGGAGACTCTACTGGAGGAAAGGATAGTTGACTATCTACAATCCAGTAGACTGCAGGATCCAAGGCAGCATGGATTTACCAGAGGCAGATCATGGGAAACAAATCTGATCAATTTCTCCGAATGGGTGACCAGAGAATTAGATCAAGGCCCATGCTTGAATTTCAGTAAAACTTTTGATACTGTCCCTCAAAGGAGGCTCATAAATAAACTGAGAAACCTGGGGGTAGGTCATAACTTCCAGGGCAGTGGACTGGATTAGAAACTGGATGACTGAGAACTAACAAAAATAGGTGATAAATTGAATTCAATCTGAGAAAAAATGGTGATTAGTAGAGGACCTCAAAGACTGGTCCTAGGGCCAATTCTATGAACAATATTGCAGAGGTGTTAAAGAGAAAAGTTTGCCTTTTGGTGGATGATACTAAAATCTGTAAAACAGTGGACAACCCAGAGGAAGTAGACAGAAAGATAAGTGAAGCTCAGTGAGTGGTTGAGTGCTTGACAGTTAAGATTCAGTACAAAATAAGGGCAGACTCGTGCATCTGGGGGTGCAGAAATCCAAAAGAGCAGTACATGTTTAGGGGTGAGATACTGACGTGCACCAACCAGGAAAGAGACCCTAGGGTGATCATGTCTGATTATCTCAAAGTGGTGAAAACATGTGACAGAGCAGTGGACAAGAGCCAGAGGGAAGCTTGGGTGCATAGGGAAAGGCATACCAATAAAAAAAAGATGATGATAATGTACAGATCATGAGCGAGACTTCGCTTAGAACATATTGTCCAGCTCTGGAGGCTGTACCTCTGAAAGGAAACAGATAAACCGGTGGCAGTCCAAAAAAAGGGCTACCGAAAAGATGCAGGGTCTGCACCAATTTCAAATAGCTTGCTGACTTGCAAACTACTTGGTAACTCTTACTTCATGCACTTTACCTGAATCTTGAGGAAAAAAACCCATATACATACTTGAAATGCATATATAAGCAGAGAATGCAGAAGAGATTCTGGTGTCTGTGTAGACATCTTTAGTAATTTTCCCTATATGCATCACCTTGCACTTATCCACATTAAATTTCATCTGCCATTTGGATGCCCAATTTTCCAGTCTCACAAGGTCTTCCTGCAATTTATCACAATCTGCTTGTGATTTAACTACTCTGAACAATTTTGTGTCATCTGCAAATTTGATTATCTCACTCGTCGTATTTCTTTCCAGATCATTTATAAATATATTGAAAAGCACGGGTCCATGTACAGATCCCTGAGGCACTCCACTGTCCACTCCTCTCCACTGAGAAAATTGCCCATTTAATCCTACTCTCTGTTTCCTGTCTTTTAGCCAGTTTGCAATCCACGAAAGGACATCGCCACCTATCCCATGACTTTTTACTTTTCCTAGAAGCCTCTCATGAGGAACTTTGTCAAACGCCTTCTGAAAATCCAAGTATACTATATCTACCGGTTCACCTTTATCCACATGTTTATTAACTCCTTCAAAAAAGTGAAGCAGATTTGTGAGGCAAGACTTGCCCTGGGTAAAGCCAAGCTGACTTTGTTCCATTAAACCATGTCTTTCTATATGTTCTGTGATTTTGATGTTTAGAACACTTTCCACTATTTTTCCTGGCACTTAAGTCAGGCTAACCGGTCTGTAGTTTCCCGGATTGCCCCTGGAGCCCTTTTTAAATATTAGGGTTACATTTGCTATCCTCCAGTCTTCAGGTACAATGGATGATTTTAATGATAGGTTACAAATTTTTACTAATAGGTCTGAAATTTCATTTTTGAGTTCCTTCAGATGGTTGGTTGCTTTACAGGATGTTTAAGGGAATTTGGTTCAAATAACTTGGTAAATGTTAAAAAGTTAGAAAATATAGAAAATTCCCTTCATTACCTCGGTTTGAGAGTGTTAAATTTCTCTTTGGTGGCTTTAATGTCACCTTTTGGATCTTTTAAAAAATTTTTACTTGAGATTTTGAAATTTCCTGCTGAAGCTATACCTCCGATCTCCAAAGTCTACTATCTTACAAGATAAACTCTGGAGAAACAAGGCCAAGGTCCAGATATGGATTTAACTGAATTCCTGGAATCCTCTACAGATACCTAGGTTACTGGGACTGGAACTCTTTTGGTAAAGTTTGTGTTTTTATTGCGTTCGTGCCTGTTCTCGCCCTCGCTCCACCCTCTCTACCTTGGTGGCGACTCCCTTCGGGTCTGACGGACAGATGCTGCCGCAGATTCTCCTCGCCGCTTCTCCGGAATCCCCAGGCTTGACGCTGCGGATCCGCCATGTTCCTGATGACGTAAGGGTGTGTGCGCGCGCTCCAGAGTTTGTACCGGCAAGGGCGCGAACCTCGGGGGCGTCCCCCCGTAGTGACGTCATCCGCTTCCAACTTAAAAGGTCTTTGCTTGCAACTATGAAGCGAGTTAGCAAGGGGGATAACTCTCTCTCTGCTGCTCTGCCTTCTCAAACTTACCAAGGGGTACCCGCTCCTCGGGTTTCAGATTGCTAAGACGGGATACGGTACTCGCTCCTCGAGGGCCTATGTCCCTGAATGCTCAGAAGACTCCTTACTGCCTGGAAGCGATCGCAGACATGAATACTGTGAGTTCTATAACAGATAGGAACCAGTACTCGCTCCACGAGGGCCTATGTTCCTAATCTCTGAAGACTCCCTTCTGTGTAAGACGTTATTGTAGGTACGGAGATCGTGAGTTATTATTGCAGATTGCAGACAGGAACCGGTACTCCCTCCACGAGGGCCCATGTTCCTAAAACCCTTCAAAAACTCTCTTCTATCTCAGAAGCTATCGCATACCTATATCTGGTGCATAACTATTTCATATTGCAGATAGGAACCGGTACTCGCTCCACGAGGGCCCATGTTCCTAAAACCCTTCACAGACTCTCTTCTATCTCAGAAGCTATCGCATACCTATATCTTGAAATCGGTCTGTTCAAATCCCTGGAACTACAAGTTTGCCTAGTCTACTCCCCGCTGCCTTCCTTGAATCCAACCCTTCCTCGCTTATTGAATTTATCGCTGACAATATCAATATTGATATCCCTGCCATCATACTTGGAGATTTTAATCTCCATGTAGACTCCTTACCACTTACATCATCATGCAAAGCCTTCCTCAATTCCCTCCAAGCTATAGGATTTCAACAAATCCCCTTTGTGCACCCCTTAGTGCAATCCATAGTGCAAGTTTAAGTTAACATCTTTGAAATTGGATGTCTCTCTTTTTCTTTAATATGTGTCCTGTTATACCTTTTGCTCAATTGTTAAAAATCTTGCATTTTGAACTTTTGTAAACCGTTATAATGGCTTTACCGAATGACGGTATATAAAACTAAAAAATAAAGAAAGAAAGAAAGAAATATCATCCCCACCCACAAAGCTGGGCACACTCTAGACCTGATATTTATCAATTCCTGCATCCACTCCCCTAACACTCCCTCTTTCACTCCAGTCCCCTGGTCTGACCACTTCCTCATCGAATCACTCCTCTCACTTAATGCCCTGACCTCCAATAACTCTGCCCAAAGCTCTACCATAGTGTCCAGAAAGTCCTGCTCTAGTGATGATCTAATCTCAGCATTATCTACTTCCCTGCCCAAACTTGACTGCACCAATCCAGAAGCTGCCCTAGCTTCATGGAGCAACCTCACTTTGGATATTGCTAACAAACTTTGCCCAATCACTTGATGTGCGTTAGCCCTTTCCTCTAAACATTCAAACCCATTGTACACCCCTGAGTTAAAAATAATGAAAAATAAACTCAGACAGAAAGAGAGAATATGGCGTAAGGACCCATCTCCCCAACACACCTCTAGTTACAAATCTGCCCTTCACTGCTATAGACTCACTACCCTTAAGTCCAAACGGGACTTCTACGCCTCAAAAATTCATGAATATATGTACAACCCCAAAGCCCTATTTTCCTATGTCGCGGGTCTCACCAAATCTGCCCCGCGCACCATACCTGACTCCGAAGCCTCCACCAAATGTGAAGAATTGGCACTCTACTTCCACAGCAAAATGGCGAACCTACTCACTAGATTCCCCAACACTCCGTACTCCATCCCCCCAGGTACTGGCATATCCACTCCCACCCTTGTCTCCCTTGACCTCACATCCTCCAAGGAAATCAAATCCATTCTCAAAAAAATTAAACCTGCCTCCCACCCTACTGACACCATCCCCACCAAAGCACTCCTGTCCATTCCCAATTCCATTGCCAAAGCTATAGCCGACATTATTAATTGCTCACTCTCCTCAGGCATAGTCCCTGACACACTCAAGCAGGCAGTGGTTAAACCCCTCCTCAAAAAACCTTTGCTAGACTGTAACGATCCGTCTAATTTCCGTCCCATTTCAAACCTCCCATTTATCACCAAAATTATGGAAAAAGTAGTCAACTCACAACTCATGGATTACCTTGAAAGCCATAATATTCTTCACACCTCACAATTTGGTTTCCGTAAGTACTTCAACACGGAAATCCTCTTACTCACCCTCTCTGATCACCTCCTCAGAGGAATGGACCAGGGCCACTGCTACCTCCTTGCCCTCCTTGATATTTCCTCTGCATTTATTTATTTATTTATTTATTTATTATTTTTGTTATACCGAGTTTCATGATAGGGATCACATCAACCCGGTTTACAAATAACAATGTGTGCAAAATATAGCGTAACGTAATACAATTTCCAATAAAAATTTGAACTTTAAATACAGAGAATCAATTGAAAGGTGTGAGAAAGTTACAATGAAACAGGGAAAATAAACTTGGAACTGGAAGAGGGGAGAGAGGTTAAACAATGCAATATTTACATTTAATACAATTCAAGTGATAGTGTATCAGAGTAGGTAAATAAGCCTATTTGAGAGAATGTGACGGTACATAAATATGAGCGATAATATAAATAAGAGAATAAATATGACATTGTAGTGAATGGTGATGATATGATAAGCCATAATCACCTCCTCTCCCGCCTTGCGGACATCGGCATCTCTGGCTTAGCACTCCTGTGGTTCAAATCCTACCTAACAGAAAATTCTCTGTTAAAATAGGTAACGCTATATCCACCCCCCCCCCCCCCCACTCCCTCTCACAAGGAGTCCCACGAGGCTCCTCCCTCTCCTCCACCCTTTTTAACATTTACCTCACGCCAATACACTGTATTGTATTGGCGTGAAAGTAAACTGTCTTGGACAAGTAGAGATATCCTACAAGCGGTCATGCTCTATGGTTGGCTGCTGGAGTATATCATTGAAGTAGGCCAGTAATAGATGAGCTGATTGGTTTTTTCCTGCCATCATTTACTGTACTTTGTTACACAAATATGTTTCTGTGCTTTAGGGGCCTATAATGCTCTGTCTTGGAGTATATCACCCTCAGGAGTGGGACAGGGGCATCTGAATGCAGCTGACATGAGCTGACCCAAGTTTAAATGGCCTTTGAACAATTTATGAGGCTGGGAAATTTGAGGATTTTCTGTTCACAGCTATACACCCAGGCCCAAATTCCCTCTCCTGTGGGTAGTGTGATCAGCTAACTCCATTTTCTTCCTGACTAGTTTAGCAAGCCTTGGTTTTTACCCTACTACACATTCTGATTTCCCTAAAAAGAGGAGGCCTACATCTCCCAGAATGCAAGCTGTAAAATCAGAATTGGATCAGCCTGTTCCTGCTTACATGAAGTCAGATTTTTAACTCTGCTTATTGAAATCCCTCCCCTCCCGAACACCCCACTTCAGTCAGGTTTCCTTTGGCCTGTATCCTCATTCCTCTCCCTCTCAGGATTACAGAAGGCAGTGAAGTTTGAAGGACAGTGTAGCCCCTACAAAGACTCTCTTATCTGTACTGTGTGTGTGCTGCGGGCATGGATTCCTGGCAGGAAACACGAGCCAGCTCCGTTTTCCTCCACGGTCACCATACATGTCCTTCTCCTGTCAAAGGAGGGTTTTGTTCTGAGGGCATTTGCAGGCTGTGTCTTCCAGCTTCCAGCATAAGCTGAAAAGGAAGTCAGGATGGGACCGATGCAGCTACTTACCAGGGCTTTCACTCAAGCCGCTGATTGCTTTTCCTCCCAGGAACATTCCAACAGGATGCCGGGGCGGGGCGTCAAACTATCTTTTCCTTCCCCTTAAAATGGAAACCATCTAAATGTGCATCCATACTCAGCAACTTCCATACACATTTCTATCACCAACATAAAATGTACAGATTTCCGAGTACAGCAGGAAAGCCGCGGCTTTCATAAGGCGTGTACATTGGTTTGCACAAAAAAGCGGCAACCTGAGTAGTCTACACCATGGGAACACACACACACACACACACATACACACACAACTGGTACATATTATTCACAATCACATACACTTCTGTACCCAAATCTGCGTGCTACAACTAAGAAGATAACTGGCTCCTACAGACAAGCAGAAGTGCATTAATTGCTATGACGACACGTTTCTTCACTTCCGTTTAAAATGTTGGATAGGGGTGTGCACATGTACACCTACATAGAATCACAGAAAGTCTGGGCTGGAAGGGATCTCAAGAGCTGACCTACTACAACTCCCTTCTCCAGTCAGCATACACCATGCCTAAACCATCTCGGACACTCGTGTCTATCCTGCTCCTGCACACATCTTTCTTTATTCCAGCATTGGAGATTCCACCACCTCCTTAGTTAACTACTTGACCACCCTAAAAATTAGAAAGCTCTTCCTAATGTCAACCTAAATTTCCCTACTGCTAGTGACTTCTTGTGCTTTCTTGAGTGAAGATGGAAAATGCCTGATTGCCTTCCTCACTGTAAATCCCCCTCCCTCCCTTTTAAATATTTGAACATTGATATCAAGTCACCTCTCAGGTCTCTGTGAACTAAATAAAACCACCTAATACTGCCCCAACCTATACACCACTCAACTCTCATCATGAAACTTGTCACAGCTCTTTTCCTGTCAATGTATCCACGTCAGCCTCGAACCTTTCAGTATCCTCAGCATTTCTGGACTTACTACTATATTTCATTATTTATAGATTTTATCTCCATATATCAGTGATATTCCCTTCCACCCCTAGCAAACAGATCAGGTCCCAGGATATTATTAATGAATTTGCATGAGACAGATTTGCATTCAATGGAGATAATGAAAATATTAAAATATCTCATGCATATTCATTATGGAAATCATAAAAACTGACCTCTTTGTTGTCCTTGAGAATTGGAAGTGAATACCACCGCCATACATACATACATACTCTTATGCACTACACATACGAACTGAAAGGCTTAACAAAATATATTACACTTCTTCACAGATACACAGAGAATATCCTAAGACAGTATTTCCTAATCAGTGTGTCATGGCACTCTTGTTACAAGTGTGGACCCTTGGGCCGATGTGAAGTTAACGCTACCCACAGGGAGGAGCCCAGCAGGTCCTCATTGTCGGTAGGCAGAGCTGGCTGGAGCAGAGGCCCAACAGGAGCTTCACTAACACCAGCCCACGTTCTCCACAGGTTGAGCCCTTGGGAGTCGGGGCCGGCTGGACTTAGGTGTGGACCTCTGGATGGTGAAGATCCGTCGCAGAAGTAGAAGGCCAGCGAGAAGAAAACAAGTCAGTTCTAGCAGGGGTCAAGGTAGGCAGCGATCCAGTGAAGTCAAAGGAGATCCAAGGTCAGCCGAGAATCCAAAACGAAGATGAAACCGGGGTCCATGCCAAAGTCCAAAAGTAAAGAGTCAATCCAAAGGGAGGAAGGCAAGATGGGACAGTGGAGAAGAAGACAGACAAGGAATCACCAGACGAGAATACAGGACCACCAAAGACACAGGAACAGAAACAGGAACCAGGAACTGAAGCAGGATGCAGGAATAAAGCAGGAACCAGGAACAGTGTGGCAATCAACTACTCAAGGAGTTCGACCTATTGCCAAGACGTCTGACAGGGGATAGAGCAGGCCTTAAATAGTGGTAGGCCTGTGATGTCATCTGGAGGTGCTGCAGGACTTTTCCCACCGCAGGCCCATTAAAGCCAGCTCAAACTTACATGCCTAGGGATGCGCGCTCAGTAGAGCGGCGTCCCTCACGGGCCGCGTCAAGCCTGCATGGCGGTCAGCTGCATTTTGTTGGTTGGTGCCCTGGGACGCCCCTTCTGGTTCAGGCTGCAGGTGAGAGCGGTTGGTGGCAGGATGGACCTGTGGCCAGCCAAATGCAACAACTCTGGTGTACCATCAGACCCGATCAGGTATGCCATGGAAAAATCACCACTGCCTGATGCTAAGATTCAAACCAGCACTTGGGTGCTGCTCTTAGCATCTCACGGCAAAAAGAGACGCAGTGGCTCTTTAACTCTCAAGGCACTGCAGGGGTTCATAAAGAAGTAATATATATAGAAGTAAAAATAATTGTTCAGGTGCCTCTCCAGACATTTGTTAGACATAATATAGGCTGATTTCTTGCTGACATTGTTCTATTATCTGAAATGTTTCCTCTGTTGCGGCATGATTTGAAATCTCTAGCTAGTGGTTTTGGAAATTTGGCTAGTGTGCATTGAAATAACTGTGTTTGTAATTAATAGAGCAAAGGCTAGGCTAGCATCTGCAGGAGCTGTTTGTTCCGTCCCTTCATGCCTCACACTCACCCAACCCTAGGGTGTTTTCTTCTTAAATAGTTTTTCTAAGGACTTGGTTAAGTGAATAATAAGGCCCAAGAACCAATCTAACAGCTTGTGTAATAGTTACTAATAGCAGAATGGCTTTTATTCAGAGTAACCTTTGTGGTGCTTATGCCCCAAGGCCTAACAGTTGGAGAATTAAGGGCTGTCCAATTTGTTTTCAGCTGTTTGCAATGAAAAAGCAAGTGATGCATTTGAAAGAGGAATTCTTCAGGTTTCAAAAAACCTGCCCTATACTGATGCAATCAGAATATCCCGCCCCCAGCTTCCACAGAAGATTCTGAATCCCAAGAATAAATGGTTTACAGTGGGATCTGGTAGAACAAGACATGTACAAGACACAACACCCATTTTCCCCAACTGGACAGCACCTAGAATACCTACCCCCACTCCCACAGAGAAGTCAGATATCCAAGATTCAGAATCTCAGGAATTATTGGATTACAATCGGCACTGGCAGAATAAGGCCTCTGAAGAAGAGACACCCACTCTCTCAGCTATTAACCTTACATAATGCATTTTCTGCTTTGGAAAATGAAGACGCCGAATCAACAGAACATGTCTGAAAGAGAGGTAGTCACACAATGCACCCTAAACCCTTCATAGTAACATAGTAATGACGGCAGAAAAAGACCAAAATGGTCCATCTAGTCTGCCCAGCAAGCTTCCCAAGGTAGTAACTGCTGCTCCGGGCAGGCTACCCCCATGTTTCTCTTAAGGGTAGTAACTGCCGCTCCGGGCAGGCTACCCCCACGTTTCTGTTAAGGGTAGTAACTGCTGTTCCGTGCGGGTTACCCCCATGTTTCTGTTAAGGGCAGTAACTGCTGCTCTGGACAGGCTACACCCACGTTTCTGTTAAGGGCAGTAACTGCCGCTCCGTGCAGGTTACCCCATGACTTCTGTTAAGGGCAGTAACTGCCGCTCCGTGCAGGTCACCCCCATGTTTCTGTTAAGGGCAGTAACTGCCGCTCCGTGCAGGTTACCCCCATGTTTCTGTTAAGGGCAGTAACTGCCGCTCCGTGCAGGTCACCCCCATGTTTCTGTTAAGGGCAGTAACTGCCGCTCCGTGCAGGTCACCCCCATGTTTCTGTTAAGGGCAGTAACTGCCGCTCCGTGCAGGTTACCCCATGACTTCTGTTAAGGGCAGTAACTGCCGCTCCGTGCAGGTCACCCCCATGTTTCTGTTAAGGGCAGTAACTGCCGCTCCGTGCAGGTTACCCCATGACTTCTGTTAAGGGCAGTAACTGCCGCTCCGTGCAGGTCACCCCCATGTTTCTGTTAAGGGCAGTAACTGCCGCTCCGTGCAGGTTACCCCCATGTTTCTGTTAAGGGTAGTAACTGCCGCTCCGTGCAGGTTACCCCCATGCCTTCTGTTAAGGGTAGTAACTGCCGCTCAGGTGCAGGTCACCCCCATGTATCTGTTAAGGGCAGTAACTGCCGCTCCGTGCAGGTTACCCCCATGTTTCTGTTAAGGGTAGTAACTGCCGCTCCGTGCAGGTTACCCCCATGCCTTCTGTTAAGGGTAGTAACTGCCGCTCCGTGCAGGTCACCCCCATGTTTCTGTTAAGGGTGGTAACTGCCACTCCGTGCAGGTTACCCCCATGTTTCTGTTAAGGGCAGTAACTGCCGCTCCGTGTAGGTTATCCCATGCCTTCTGTTAAGGGTAGTAACTGCCGCTCCGTGCAGGTCACCCCCATGTTTCTGTTAAGGGCAGTAACTGCCGCTCCGTGCAGGTTACCCCCATGTTTTTGTTAAGGGTAGTAACTGCCGCTCCGTGCAGGTTACCCCCATGTTTCTGTTAAGGGTAGTAACTGCCGCTCCGTGCAGGTTACCCCCATGTTTCTGTTAAGGGTAGTAACTGCCGCTCCATGCAGGTTGGTCAAATGTCATAAAAGAAAGCTGCGTCTGCTGGGAGACTCAGTCATCAGAGGAACCAATTTGGGACCTCAGTTTGATGGGGACACAATGGTTAAATGCCTTCCAGGATCCTTAACTAATAGAAATGCAAAACAGGTGGTTAATGCAATTTTAGAAGAAAGTAAGAACTCTGATATCAATGTTATCATCCATCTGGGAACCAATGACCTCACTATAAACGGTGTCCATAAGGTACAGCAAGATTTCCAAAATCTAGGGAGAAGATTAGATACATGCCAAAGACTATTGCCTTTTCAGAAGTATTACCTGTTCATGGAAAGGGAAAAGAAAGGTTTCGCCATATAGAGAATTTCAATGTCTTGCTCAAAACCTGGTGAAAGGAAAATGGTTTTGGATACATTGGAGGCTGGGGCTGTATATGGGGCAACAAAAGATTATATGGCAAGGATGACCTACATTTGTCAATGGCAGGAAAGAAGATGCTAAGTGAAAAATTCAGATCATACATTATCAGGCATTTAAACTAGGGAGCAGGGGTGGCAGGAGGTGGCCTGTGAATTTGGCATGTCACCCCCAAGCAAAACAGGAAGAAGGAAGGGAAAGTAACAAAATCGATCAGTTCAAAAAACCAAAAAGGTGATTACAAAGAGCAGATGGAAAGCTATGACCACAAATGCTCGTAGTCTGGATAACAAAATCCCAGATCTGCAGGCCCTTACGGTGGAGATGGACTTGGACATTGTTGCTGTTATGGAAACCTAATTCACTGATTACCACAATTGGGATACGGCCTTCCCAGGCTGTAACTTGCTAAGAAAGGACAGAAAAGGGGGAGGAGTAGCTCTTTATGTCAAAAACAATATCCAAGCAAGGGACGTGGGGTAGAAAAGAAGCATTGTGGCCCATCCTAAAAAAAAAGAAGATGGTGTTTCCATTTTTACTGGTGTGAGCTACAGGCCACCGACACAAACAGAAGAACTGGACAAAGAACTCACTGAAGACATCCAAAGGTGATAAAGAAGGGCAAAGTGTTGCTTGTTGGAGATTTTGATCTGCCGGACGTGGACTGGAGAATCCCTTCTGCAGAATCTACGAGAAGTAGAGATTTAGTGGATGCTCTTCAAGGGGCTCTGCTCAAACAGATGGTAATGGAACTCAGGAAGGAGGGAGTGATACTCGATCTGGTGCTCACTAATGGGGATAATGTCTCTAATGTTTGGGCAGGGCCTCACCTCAGCACCAGTGATCATTAGACATGTGGTTCGATTTTGCGAATAGGATACAGAGAAGTCAGACAAAGACCAGAGATTTGAATTTCAAAAATGTGCACTTCGTCAAAACGGGGCTATAACTGGAGAAAGAACTGGAAGACTGGGGAAAAAATGGGTGCGGTGGAACAGCGGTGGGCCAGGTAAAAAGGAGGTATCCCCAAAGGCAACAAATCTATAGGTTAGAAAAGTAAACAAGAGGAACAGGAAAAAGGAACCGATCTGGTTCTCAAAGGAGGTGACTGAAAAAATAAAGGCAAAAAGAACAGCATCAAAGGATCTCAAAAAAAAGGAAAACAGGGAAGAATATCTGGTGAAAGTGAGGGAGACGAAGAAAGAAATCAGGAAAGCAAAAGGTCAAGTAGAATAAAAGACATTCTGCTAACTGTGACTAATATTCAAGTTATTAGATTAGTACTTACATCTTATATTATTCACTTAACCAAAGTCTTCAGAAGAACTATTTAGGAAGAAAACACCCTAGGGTGGGCAGGAGTGAGGCAGGGTGCAAAGGAAGGAATAAAAAAAACACCTCTTGTAGATACCAGTCCTTTTTTCCATTTAAAAAACACTGTAACTTACATAAAGTAATTACTTAAAATTCTACATAACTAGGAAAAATACAAAGAGATTTCAAACCCTGCAAACACAGGTAATGCAAACATAATTACATACCCAAACCATGCAAGCACATATGCATTATTGCAAAGCTTTGTGTTTCGATATGGAAAAGGAAGGGAGCATGGTGTGAACTAAATGAGGGATTTTGTATACTCCTCTGCCCAAGATACTAGAGTACAAAGGAGAGACAAAGTAAACTGTCTTGGACAAGTAGAGATATCCTACACGCGGTCATGCTCTATTTATTTATTTATTTTTAACTTTTCTATACCAACGTTCCTGTAAAAGATACAAATCACATCGGTTTACAATGCAACTGCAACATTCGCTCGGGGGCGATACAAAGAACAGGTGAGACAATTAACCGTGGAACATGGTCATAACAGTTTAACAAAAACAAATGAGTTGATAATTGAAAAAAACAAAACAAAACAACAACAACAGAAACAATGAGCTGGACTGTAGTGTCCGAATGGAACGTCAGCTTGAAAGTGTCAAGCTGAAAGTGAGGAAATATTAAGTGTCCGGGAGGCTTGGCTGAATAGCTATGTTTTAAGGTTTTTTTTTAATGTAGATGGGCAAGGCTCTTGCCGGAGGTCAGGAGGCAACGCATTCCATTGATGGGGTCCTGCTGTCGATATGGCCCGCTTTCTTAAGGATGTTTTCGCTTGGGGGGCATACAGAGTGTCTTTGTAGGCACTTCTGATTGGTCTAGATGAGGTATGTGGTCTTAGTTGTATAGATGTGTTGAGAGATGTGAGGTTGTGTTTAGCTTTATGTATGATCGTGGGGACTTTGAAGAGAATCCTGGATTTGATGGGTAGCCAGTGGAGGTTCTGAAGGGTGGGGGTGATATGTTCCCTTTTTTCGGTATTGGTGAGAATCCTGGCTGCTGAGTTCTGAACCATTTGAAGAGGTTTGATAGAGTTGGCCGGGAGACCGAGAAGAAGGGAATTGCAGTAGTGCAGTTTCGACAGGATGATGGATTGCAGCACCAATCTGAAGTCCTGTAAGTAAAAGAGTGCTTTTAGCTTTCTGAGGACGTGCAGTTTGAAGAAGTACTCCTTAGTGGTGGTGTTCACAAATTTCTTAAGGTTGAGTTGGTTATCCAGGATAACGCCCAAGTCCCTAACAAATGGAGAGTGATTTATAATTGAGTTGGCTGATTGGGAAGAGGACGGTGAGATAGGAAGCGTGGCGAGGTCTTCTTGAGAGATGATAAGAATCTCTGTCTTGTTGGTGTTCATGACCAGGTTGAGAGTGGAAAGAAGGTGGTTAATTGATTGAAGGCATTTGTTCCAGTGGTTAAGAGTTTTTTGTAGAGATTCTGTGATCGGGATGAGTATTTGGACGTCATCCGCGTACAGGTAGTGGGATAGTTTTAGCTTTGTAAGTAGGTGGCAGAGTGGTAGAAGGTAGATGTTGAAAAGTGTAGGTGAGAGGGAAGATCCTTGAGGTACACCCAGGTTGGAACGGACAGGGAGAGATTCTTTATTGTTTATCCTGACTTGAAAGCACCTGTTGGACAGGAAGGATCTGAACCAACTGAGAGCAGATCCCTTGATGCCTATGTCTGTTAGACGTTCTAGGTAGGTTTGTCCTTTTTCCATGTTTATTAGGATGGTGTCTGCAAAGGACAAACCTACCTACTTGCACTCCTCGATCTATCCGCCGCTTTTGATACGGTGAACCATGCCATTCTCTTAGAACGTCTAACAGACATCCAGGGTATCCAGTGTTTCTGTGCTTAATGTTTTACGAAATCCATATTGAGAGGGGAGAGAATGTTATATTCCTCCAGGTATTCCGAAAACTGTTTGTTAACTATTTTTTCCATGATTTTTGCAATCATGGGAAGGTTGGCTATTGGGCAGAAGTTGGCTGGGTCCGTTGGAGACAAGTTAGGTTTTTTTAAAATAGGTTTAAGAATGGCGAGCTTTAGTTGGTCTGGTACTAGGCCTTGCATTAAGGAGAGGTTAATGATTTCCGAGATTGGCTTTGAGATGGTGTTTGGGATGTTGAAAAGAAGGTTGGGCGGTATTGGGTCTGAAGGATGCGAAGCTGGTTTAAGTTTTTTTGAGGTCTATGTTGGGCCGCTGGAGTATATCATTGAAGTATGCCAGTAATAGATGAGCTAATTGTTTTTTTTCTGCCATCATTTACTGTACTTTGTTACACAAATATGTTTCTCTGCTCTAGGGGCCTATAATGCTCTGTCTTGGTGTATATCACCCTCAGGAGTGAGACAGGGGCATCTGAATGTAGCTGACTTGAGCTGCCCCAAGTTTAAATGCCCTTTGAACAATTTATGAGGCTGGGAATTACGGAATGCAGAAAGTTTGAAAAAAAAATGTCAGCAAGAAAAGCACTCTATATTATGGCTAATTTAAAATAAAATTCAACTTCAGACTTATCTGAGCAACAAGGTCGGGAAGGGTTGTGTCTCAGTAGAGACACCCTCATGGAGTGGCAGTTATCCCCCTAAAAGGAAAACAAAATTTGCTGGAAAGACTGAATTGACCACTTGGGTCCTTTTCTGCCATCATTCATTATGTTACTATGTTTAAATATTTCATGAGAAACATTTCTCATTTTTCCTTATTCAGCAGGCTTCTTTGACTCTCATCCTCAGTAACAACTAGTTTCAACTTATCTTCTAACCTTGTGCTTGTCAATGTGGCACACAAGTGACTGTGTGCAAATGCTGCTTCTGGCAAAAATACACATATATGATAAAAAAAATCTGTCTTTGAGATACAGGAAAGTTAAGCATCCCATACAGGCAATGGGATAAAATCGGGCCTCACTCGACTGTCTTTAGAATTTAGATTTAATTATTTACTGTTCTAAATCCAAGCTCAAAGTGAGTTACATATTCAGGTACAGTAAATATTTTCTTGTCCAAGAGGGCTCAGAATCTAGGGCCTAGATTCATCAAAATGCTATAAATAAAGCAGAAATATGGCATGTTAACGTCTGTGATATAAAGAGAGGTGCAGTTAGGGAAATTTGAGAAATACTTCATCATATAGATAAGTTGGAAAGAGAGAAGAGGAGGTGAGTTGGAAAGGCTAAGGATGTTAGGGCTGTTCAGTTTGGAGAATAGACGACTGAGGAGGGATATGATAGAAGTCTACAAAATCATGAAAGGGCTTGAACGAGTAAATGTGAATCGGTTATTTACTCTCTCTGATAATAGAAGGACTAGGGGGCATCCATGAAGTTAGCAAGTAGCACATTTAAAACAAATTGAAGAAAATTCTTTTTCACTTAGCGCATAGTTAAGCTCTGGAATTCATTGCTATAGGATGTGGTTCAGGCATGTAATGTAACTGGGTTTTAAAAAGGTTTGGATAAGTTCCTAGAGGAAATATCCATAAACTGCTATTAATAATTAAGCAATAGTAGCTTGAGATTTATTTACATAAGAACATAAGAAATTGCCATACTGGGTCAGACCAAGGGTCCATCAAACCAGGCATCCTGTTTCCAACAGTGGCCAATCCAGGCTACAAGTACCTGGCAAGTACCCAAAAACTAATTATGTATGAGGACTAACATCCTGCTGTCCTTGGAGAACACCTGTTACAGGTAAGGAACTCTGCTGTCCATTAAGTTATAAAGTTTCCTAGTTAGTGTGACTAGAAAGTAGAGGTCTACAATTCTAACTCCCATGGACATAAAAACAGTGGGAGCACTGAGAGGAGAGGATCACCTTGCTGGTGGCTGAAAGGAATCAGTAAGTTTTTGCTTGGGAAATTTTCTTTTCTAAAAGTATTGGGGTGAAGTTAACTATTTGGGAATATTATTTAGTGTGTTTGTGTGTTTGTGCTTTTAAACAGTAAGGCAGCGAATAAACAGAAGTTAGACTGTTTGTATTTTTAAATAGTCAGTCGGTAAGGCAGCTAATAAGTCCGCCGGAGCGCACTGTACTGTATCGGCCTGAAAGTAAGCTGAAAGCATGGCCTGGCTACTCACAACAATTCCTCTCTTGTGAAGATATCCGAAGTGGGTCAGTTACTAGAGGTGTGCATTCGTTTGCAATGTATTGGCAATCCGCAACGTATATGCCATTTTCATTGTATTCGTGGGGGTCACGAAACATATGGTGAACCCCCACGAATACAACGTATCACTAACGAATAAACCCCCACCCTCCTGACCTCCCCAAGACCTGCCAAAAGTCCCTGGTGGTCCAGCGGGGGTCCTGGAGCGATCTCCTGCACTCGGGCTGTCGGCTGCCGGTATTCAAAATTCCTTGCACCATCGTCTCATCCACGCATTGAGACTCCGGAGCTCTGCCTGCCTCTGGTGACCTGCACATGGAACAGGGAGCATTTCAGAGAATGCTACCCTGGAGGTTCTGGATTTAAGCTTTCTACCTAAGATTCTAAATTTGGCTTCCAGAACCTCCCTCCCACATTATCCTATGTCGTTTGTTCCCACATGTACCACGACAGCCGGCTCCTCCCCAGCACTGTCTAAAATCCTATCTAGGTGACGCGTGAGGTCTGCCACCTTCGCACCAGGTAGGCATGTTACCAGGCGATCCTCACGCCCACCCGCCACCCAGCTATCTACATTCCTAATAATCGAATCACCAACTATGACGGCCGACCTAACTCTTCCCTCCTGGGCAGTAGGCCTTGGGGAGATATCCTCAGTGCAAAAGGACAATGCATCACCTGGAGAGCAGGTCCTTGCTACAGGATCCTTTCCTGCTGCACCTGGTTGGTGCTCTCCCATCATGAGACCTTCTTCCTCCAAGGCAGCACCAGGGCTGCCAGTCTGAAGTTGGGACTTGGCTACTGTGTCCCTGAATGTCTCATCTATATACCTCTCTGTCTGCCTCAGCTCCTCCAGGTCTGCCACTCTAGCCTCCAGAGATCGGACTCGTTCTCTGAGAGCCAGGAGCTCTTTGCATCGCATGCACATGTACAATTTCTCACCGGTGGGTAAAAAATCATTCATGTGACACTCAATGTAAAAGACTGGGAAGACCCCCTCTTGCTGCTGGACTGCTGCCTTCATCTCAAATTTGTTCAGTTCCTAGTTAAGTGTTAGGTTGCTATGGGAGTAGGGATGTGTCTAATTAATGTCCTTTAAATGTATTAGTGAATTCACAATGGGGCGGATTTTCAGAGCCCTGCTCGCGTAAATCCGCCCAAAACCGGGCGGATTTACGCGAGCAGGGCCCTGCGCGCCGGGAAGCCTATTTTACATAGGCCTCCCGGCGCGCACAGAGCCCCGGGACTCGCGTAAGTCCCGGGGTTCTCGGAGGGGGGCTTGTCGGGGGCGGGCCCGGTCGTCGCGGCGTTTCGGCAGCGTTTTGGGGGCGGGTACGGGGGCGTGGCTACGGCCCGGGGGCGTGGCCGCGCCCTCCGTACCCACCCCCAGGTCGCGGCCCGGCGCGCAGGAGGCCCGCTGGCGCGCGGGGATTTACGCCTCCCTCTGGGAGGCGTAAATCCCCCGACAAAGGTAAGGGGGGGGTTTAGACAGGGCCGGGCGGGTGGGTTAGGTAGGGGAAGGGAGGGGAAGGTGAGGGGAGGGCAAAGGAAAGTTCCCTCCGAGGCCGCTCCGATTTCGGAGCGGCCTTGGAGGGAACGGGGTAGGCTGCGCGGCTCGGCGCGCGCAGGCTATACAAAATCCATAGCCTTGCGCGCGCCGATCCAGGATTTTAGTGGATACGCGCGGCTCCGCGCGTATCCACTAAAATCCAGCGTACTTTTGTTTGTGCCTGGAGCGCAAACAAAAGTAGGCTATTCGCGCGCCTTTGAAAATCCGCCCCTATATGTCTGGTAGTGGCCTACAGGGGTCTGATCAAACTCGCAATAAGACTGGGTTTTTTTGTGGTTTTCTTTTGTGTGAAAGTGACACCTGCCTATAAATAAAAGGATGAGCTGGGGTGGGTGGATGAGGGGTAGGAGGGTTTGGAAGTGCAACTAGTCTAACTTCTGTTAGCCAGAGAGACTCACTGTTCTCTTGATTAACAAATGTTGGTACCTAATCAAACCAAATCACACTATCTCAACACCTTTCCAAGGTGAGTAACTGAACTGAACTTTTCAACTTTTTTACTTAGGTATACATTGCTCCTAGCTTATTTCTAGCTTCTGCCTACCTTTTTTTTTTTTTTTAATATACAAACCCTAACTTCTGCTTATTAGCTGTCTTACTGACTGACTATTTAAAAATACAAACAGTCTAACTTCTGTTTATTCGCTGCCTTACTGATTAAAAGCACAAACACACAAACACACTAAATAATATTCCCCAATAGTTAACTTCACCCCAATACTTTTAGAAAAGAAAATTTCCCAAGCAAAAACTTACTGATTCCTTTCAGCCACCCGCAAGGTGATCCTCTCCTCTCAGTGCTCCCACTGTTTTTATGTCCATGGGAGTTAGAATTGTAGACCTCTACTTTCTAGTCACACTAACTAGGAAACTTTATAACTTAATGGACAGCAGAGTTCCTTACCTGTAACAGGTGTTCTCCAAGGACAGCAGGATGTTAGTCCTCATTCATGGGTGACATCATCTAGAAACTATAACTAAGCACACTGAGCATGCTCAGCATGTCCTATACCATACGTCCACGCGGGATCCCTCTGCAGTCTTGTAACACTGAATTACGATAAAACAAAAAATAGGAGAAACCCAACTCTGCAGGGTGGCAGGTAGGTTTCATGAGGACTAACTTCCTGCTGTCCTTGGAGAACACCTGTTACAGGTAAGCAACTCTGCTTTCTCAAGGACAAGCAGGATGGGTGAATCCCTAACTACAGGCTGCTCCCCAACACAAAAAGAGGACCAACAGACACCTAACAAGGTGCCAATGGGTACAATAACACTGGTGCTGCTGGTAACCGAGGAAGAGACAGCTTGAATGGGCCCTAGGTCGGGAGAGTTGGGTTCTACACCTCAAACAGGTTCCAAAGGACAGACTGGCCGAACCTACTCTCATGTCGGCCATCCCCATCCAAACAGTAATATGATGTGAATGTATGGAGAGAACTCCATGTCGCAGCCTTGCTGATCTCCTCCCCAGGAACTGCTCACAAGTGGGCCACCGAAACTGCCATGGCTCTGACAGAATGAGCCTTGACATGACCCCAAAGATGCAGTCCTACCTGGGCATCACAGAAGGAGATGCAATCTGCTAGTCTGTCTGGTTATAGTCTGTTTGGAAACGGCAATGCCCAACCTATTCTTATCAAAAGAAACAAAAGGTTGGGTGGACTGTCTATGGGTTTCTGTCTGCTCCAGATAGAAAGCTAAGGCTCTCTTGCAGTCCAGACTGTGCAGTGCTCATTCACCTTCATGCAAATAGGACCTGGGAAAGAATTTCGGCAGGACAATGGACTAGTTAAGATGAAAATCCATCACCACCTTAGGCAGGAACTTAGCGTGTATACGCAAGACCACCCTGCCATGATAAGTCACTAAGGCCTGCAGTTCACTGACCCTGTGCGCTGAAGTGACTGCCACCAAAAATAAGACCTTCTAGGTTAGGAACTTCAGGTCACAGGTGTGCAGCTGTTCAAAAGGAGCTTTCATCAGCTGAGCTAACACCACTTTGAGGTCCCAAAACACAGCAGGAGCCCTTAGGAGAGGCTTCAGTTGAAGCAGACCCTGCATGAAACGGACAACTATAGGCTGAACAGAGATGGGCATACCATCTACACCGTGATGGTATGTGCCAATTGCACTAAGATGAACTCTAATGAATTTGGTTTTTAAGCCAGCCTCTGTTAAATGTAGAAAGTAATCAAGCAGTTTTTGTGTGGGGCAGGAGAATGTATCTAAGGCGTTTGCTCACACCACACGGAACACCTCCTCCACTTCAGTCCATAGGACATTCTAGTAGAAGGCTTTCTAGAAGCCACCAGGAACTGAGACACATCCTCAGAAAGATCAAGCACCTGCAGGATTAACCTCTCAACATCCAGGTTATGAGCAACAGAGCCTGTAGTTTGGGATGCTGCAGCCTGCCCTGATCTTCCTTGATGAGATCTAGGGTAGGTCCCAGACTGATTGGTTTCTGAGACCGCACCTTGAATACAGTGCACAATTCTGGTCGCCGCATCTCACAAAAGATATTATTGCAATGAAGAACGTACAGAGAAGGGCGACCAAAATGATAAAGGGGATGGAACAGCTCTCCTATAAGGAAAGACTAAAGAGGTTAGGACTTTTCAGCTTGGAGAAGAGACGACTGAGGTGGGATATGATAGAGGTCTCTAAAATCATGAGATCTAGAACGGGTAGATGTGAATCAGTTATTTACTCTTTCGGATAGTAGAAAGACTAGGGGGCACTCCATGAAATTAGCATGGGGCACATTTAAAACTAATCAGAGAAAATTATTTTTCATTCAACGCACAATTAATCTCTGGAATTTGTTACCAGAGGATGTGGTTAGTGCATTTATTATAGCTGGGTTTAAAAAAAGGTTTAGATAAGTTCATGGAGGATAAGTCCATTAATTGCTATTAATCAAGTTGTCTTAGAGAATAGCCACTGCTATTACTGGCATCAGTAGCACGGGATCTTCTTAGTGTTTGGGTACTTAGCCAGTGTTGGAAACAGGATGCTGGGCTTGATAGACCCTTAGCCTGACTCAGTATGGCAATTTCTTATGTTCTTATGTCCTAATGGACAACTCCCACAGGAGTGGAAACCAGACCTGTCTCAGCCAATGAGGGGCTATGAGGATCATAGTCCCTCCATCCTCGCAAATCTTCAAGAGAGTCTTTGCCAGTAAGGGAATCAGAGGATATGCATACCGAAGACCCTTGCCCCAATGATGGGCCAGGGCATCTGAGGCTGGTTTGCCATCTGATCTGTACAGGCAGTAAAACTGAGGTACCTTCCTGTTGCAAGGGGACGTGAACAGATCTATGTCTGGGCTTCCCCATATCCAATTCACTACCTCCTGGTTCAGGGACCACTCGTGCTGTCAGAAGGCTTGAATCAGCTTGTGCGCTACCATGGCTCTGAGCACCATCCCGTAGAAAAGGGCCCACAACCAGATCTGGACCGCTACCTGACAGGAGGTACGATCCTGTGCCTTCCTACTTGTTGACATACCACATGGCTACTTGGCTGTCAGTCTGGATCAGGACAACTTTGTTGGATAGCCGATCTCTGAAAGCGCATAGCACGTACCTGATCACCCTGAGCTCCAGGAAGTTGATTTGACAAGAACATTCCTGAGCAGACCACAGGCCCTGGGTGCCGAGCCCATCCACATAAGCTCCCCACCCAGGATGGATGCATCCTCGGTTAGCACAATTTGAGTAGAGAGACTCGAAAAGGAAATACCCTGTTCCAGATTGGAAGGTCCCCACCACCAGGACAAAGAGTCCCTGAGAGACGGGGTTACTCAGATGCAATCCTGGAGGCTTTGAGTGGCCTGGCACCACTGTGACCTCAGGCTCCACTGGGCTCTGTGCATGAGCAAGTGTACCAAGGGAGTAACATGGATGGCTGTACAGCTTCAACATATATTAGGCCAAAGCCTGCTGGCTCTGTTGAACGTCTGCCGCAATGGTCACCAAGGCGATGGCCCTCTGATGAGGCAGAAATGCTTTGGCCTGAGCCACGTCTAGCAGGGCTCCTATGAAGTCCAATTGAAGTGACGGACTGAGATGGGACTTTGGGTAGTTGAGAAAGAACCCTAGTGACTCCAACACCTGATTGGCGAGCGCATGGACCTGGTGACCCCCGCCTGAGACATGCTCTTGACCAGTCAGTCGTCCAAATACAGGAAAACATGGGCTCCCAGCCTGTGGAGGGGCATCTCTAACATGGCCAGGCATTTTGTGAAGACCTGTGGAGCGGACGCGAGCCCAAACGACAACACCCAGTCCTGCAAGTGCCGTTTTCCCACCATAAATCGGAGATAATTCCTGTGCCCTGGGAAGACCTTAATATGGGTGTATGCATCCTTTAGGTTGAGGGAGCACAGCCGGTCCCCATTTTGCCACTGGGGAATCAAGATAACCAGGGAGCTTTTCTTTTTTTAGAAACTTGTTCAAGGCCCTCAGGTCTAGGATGAACTGGAAAAATGGACTCTAGCATCAGTGCGCATGTCTAGTAAAATCCACACCCCCCCCCCCCCCAACTTATGCGAGCAAGGCGGCATTTGTGCACATATTTGCGCATCAATATGAAATACTGTGCACATGTACGCTGAATAGCCATTTATAAAACACACGCACATGTTTTAAAATTGCTGTGCCCCATGTGCGCGCGCCAGCAAACACGCGCAACTGTGCGCCAGCATGTGGCTCTTAAAATCTACCTCTTAGGTGGCAAACTGAAATCCAGAACCTCCAGGGTTGCACTCTCAGACAAGCTCCTTGATCCACATGCAGGAACCCAGAAGCAGGCTGAGCTCCAGAGTCTCAGCGGATGAGACGATGGTGCAGGGAAGAAGGTTTTAGATTTGGTAGAAACTGGGGAACATTCTGGGGAAGGGGGAGTCTATTCTGGCAGGATGGAACCAGGCTGCCGGCACGAACCTTTAAAAAGGAGATAGAGCAGCTTTTAAACTAGATGATGGGGGAAAGCCGATGTCACTCAGAAACACATGGCTCAGAATGACGTATTCTTGCAGGATACTAAGAAAATAGGGAAATTAGGACATCCCAGTAGAGAGGTTGCAATAAATGCTAAAGTGGAGAAGATGCCTTTAAATAAAGAGCAGACAGAGCAGAAAGATTCCAAATTACCCCTGTCAACTGATGAGCAGGTTGTTAATAAAAACAAAAAACATACTTTGAAATGTCTGTATACAAATGTATTTATTTTTTTATTTGTAGACGTTTACATACCATTGTTTGGTACAGGCCTTCACAACGGTTTACAAGTATAACAACAAAACATTAAAAGTTTACAATCTGTGACCAACAATACAGCGGTTTACGGGTATAATAATATAACCTCAGAGGTTTACAATCTGTGGAAATAACAAAAAACAATGCTAGAAGTCTAAAAACTAAGATGGAAGAATTAGAGTGTATAGCATTAGATGAAGAGGTAGATATAATTGGCATCTCAGAAACCTGGTGGAAGGAGGTTACCCAATGGGACACTGTGATACCAGTGTACAAATTATATTGCATAAGAACATAAGAAGTTGCCATACTGGATCAGACTGAGGGTCCATCAAGCCCAGCATCCTGTTTCCAACAGTGGCCAACCCAGGTTACAAGTGTTTGGCAAGCACCCAAACATTAGATAGATCCCATGCTACTAATGCTAGTAATAGCATTAGTTATTCCCTAAGTCAAATTGATTAATAGCAGTTTATGGACTTCTCCTCCAGGAACTTATCCAAACCTTTTTTTAAACCCAGCTACATTAACTGCCATAACCACATCCTCCGGTAATGAATTCGAGCTTAATTATGTGTTGTGTGAAAAAGAATGTTCTCTGATTTGTTTTAAATGTGCTACTTGCTAACATTAAGTGCCCCCTACTACTTCTATTATCTGAAAAAGTAAATAACTGATTCATATTTACCCGTTCTCGTCCTTTCATGATTTTATAGACCTCTATCATATCCCTCCTCAGCCATCTCTTCTCCAAAATGAACAGCCCTAACCTCTTTAGCCTTTGAAGATAGGATGGATCAGATTGGTGGAGGGGTGGCACTATATGTTAAAGAGGGCATAGAGTCAAACAGGATACAAGTTCTACAGAAAACAAAATGCACTGTAGAATCTTTATGGACAGATATTCCAAGTGAGAAGGATAATAGAATAGCAGTGGGAGTTTCTTACCGTCCACCTGGCCAAAATGAACAGACAGATGATAAAACGCTAACAGAAATTAGGGAAACTATCAAAAATAGCAACATAGTAAAAATTGGTGATGTCAATTACCCCAGTATTGACTGGGTAAATGTCACATCGGGACACGCTAGGGAGGTAAGGTTTCTAGACAAAATAAAATGACTGCTTCATGGAGCAGCTGGTACAAGAACAGGCAAGGGGGTTGCTATTTTTTACCTAATCCTTGGGTCACTTGGCAATAGTGATCATAACACGAGTAAATTAAACAATGAGGTCTCTCTCACGAAACTCAGGAAAATGCTGAAGACTTTTTTTATTCAAGCAGGCTTTTAACCTCTAAAGATAATAGTGGGTCATGTAAAGATGGAGATGTAGCCAGAGACAGTAGCTGATAGGAAGTATACCAAGCTGATAGGAAGTATACCAAGCTAACAATTTGCTTTATACCACTATATTATTTTTCCCTTTCATTGTTCCACTGTTCTCTCCCCTCCCCCCTCCCCAGTTAACAAGTTTATTGTAAAGCACTATTGCATATGTTCGTTAACAAGTTTATCGTAAAGTTTATTGTTTATTGTAAATGTTTATTGTTTTTTGTAAAGCACTGTTGCACATGTTCCTTCTATTTGGCACAGCTGCAATGTTTCTGTTAATTGTGAACCGATGTGAGGTTACTAAACAAATGTCGGTATATAAAAACCGCAAATATATAAATAAAATAAATAAATAAAAACTTTGATTACTGTGTATATTTATGTTTTTATTGCTCTTTATGGATTTGTTGAGACATTGCAGGGCTTTTTATGTTTTGTGCAAATGAGTATGGGTCAGGATACAATAAATATGTCAATCGAAGGCTGATTGTTAATTCTCTGTTTTACTGTGTTTTAATTTGTGACTAATTTGTCAATTTAGCCTTTTATGATGTTTATGACCTTAATTTTAATTGCTTATTGTTGGATTATGAATGCTACTTTTGAAACCACCTAGAAAAGGTTCATAGGCAATAAATACATTTTAAATCATTAAATAAATAATTAGATAAATAAATCTAACTTCATAACTGGAGGGAGGACAGTAAGGAAATCCATTGTGATAGCATTTAACTTTGAAAAGGCAGATTATGAGAAAAATGGTTAGGAAAAAAAATGAAAGGGGTAGCTGCAAAGGCCAAGAGTTTACATCAGGCATGGACATTGTTTAAAAATACCTCAAAACGTAAATGAGAGTCAATATTTATTTTCCAAAACTTCACATACGAAATATACAATAACAATGACCAACATGACACACATCCACACTCATACCCATTCATCCATTAAAAACATACCTCATCACTAAAAAATGAGACACAGCTCATATAACATCAAAAGCACCACTGTGATTAAACATTGATTACATAAAACATGACTATAAATCAGCATTCAATAATTGTTACACTGCCATACATTGATCAACTTACTGATACATTTGCATTTATTTATTTATTTTATTTAGCATTTTTATATACCGACTTTCCAATAACAGAATTACTGATCAATTCGGTTTACATTTTAACAGAACAATAACATTGACAAGTAAATGTCTTACAAAGAACAGGTCGATATAACTTGGATAAGTAAATATGGGGTTAACCAGTAAAGATACATTGCCTAATATAGGTATAAGTAAAAGATACAGTGCCTAATGTAGGTTAAATAAACAGTTGCTAATTATAAGACTAGGTTATGTCTTCGACTGCCATAGATTAAGTGAGTTCTATAGATTTATTTATTTATTTATTTCGGATTTTTATATACCGACATTCTCAATACAAGTATCGAATCAGGTCGGTTTACATAGAACATTAACTGTCGCAATAAAGGCGTTACATTAAACAGCGTTTCTTAACATATATTTATATGTGATATGTTAAGAAAATATAACTATAAATACAACTTAAATATAAGTATAAATACAGTTTAACTTAAATATAAATACAACTTGAATATTACATAAACAATAATAATACTGATGATAATAATAACTCGTCAACAGGACGAAGATCAATATCAGGAAAGTTTAAAGCGTGAATAAATATCTTGAATAATTGGAGGGACAGTCTAAATTGTGATGTGAGGGTACATATACCTTGTTGAAATGCAAAAACCGAGTTATGCATGAATTAAAGAAGACTGATGAATCAGAGAAGGAGTCTTAAACAGGTGAGTTGTTCAGGTCTGGCGTGGTTGGTTCTTGAGGGGAAAATGGGTGATCGATGATCTGATGTTGGACTATTTTCCTCTTTGACCGGTGTCTGAGTGATCTTGTGACTCTGAATAAGCTTGCCTGAAAAGCCACGTTTTTAGGTTTTTCTTAAAAGTTAGATGACAGGTCTCTTGGCGTAGATCCGGCGGTAATGAGTTCCAGAGGGTGGGCCCAGCTATGGAGAGTGCTCGTTTTGTTAGTGTAGATTTGATCGGGGGAGCATATAAGGAACCTTTGTAGTTGTATCTGATGGGTCTTTGTGATGTGTGAGGGCGGATTTGTGTGATTAGATTTAGGTGAGCGATGCCCATGATATCCTTGTGGATCATTGATAATGTCTTGTAGGAGATTCTAGCTTTTATAGGAAGCCAGTGGAGGCTGTGAAGAATAGGTGTTATGTGGGCTCTTTTATTTGTGTTAGTGAGTAGCCTCGCTGCGGCATTCTGCACCATCTGTAATGGTCTTGTGGATAAGGCTGGAAGACCTAGCAGTAGAGAGTTGCAGTAATCCAGTTTAGACAGGATTAAAGACTGGACTACTAGCCGGAAGTCACTGAAGTGAAGAAGAGGTTTAAGATTTTTTAGCACTTGGAGTTTGAAATAGCATTCTTTAGTTGTATTGGTGATGAAGGATTTAAGGTTGAATTTGTTGTCGAGATGCACTCCCAGGTCTCTGACTGAGGTGGAGTGGTTAATAGTTAGTTTTGAGAATTGAGTTGCGTTTAGGGAGTTGGTGAGGGTATTGTTTTCGTCAGGTGAGATGATGAGGATTTCTGTTTTGTTTGGATTAAGTATGAGGTTCAAGCTGGATAGCAGAGTGTTGATAGCCTGTAAGCAGTTGTTCCAATGTGCCCAAGTTTTTTGCAGTGATTCTGTGATGGGCAAGAGAATCTGAATGTCATCAGCGAAAATATAATGTTTTAGCTTTAGGTTAGAGAGTAAGTGGCAGAGTGGAAGCAGGTAAATATTAAATAGTGTAGGTGAGAGAGATGATCCTTGAGGTACTCCTCGAGTTGATTTGATAGGATGTGATTCTTCATTATTGATTTTTACTTTGTAGAATCTGTTCTCCAGGAACGATTGGAACCAGCTATAAGCTTCTCCTTGGATTCCTATATCGGATAGCCGTTCGAGTAGGATGGTATGGTTGACCGTGTCAAATGCGGCGGATAGGTCAAGAAGAGCGAGGAGGTGAGGTTGTTTTTTTTTCGAGATTAAGAAGGATGGTGTCCGATAGCGATGTTAGAAGTGCTTCAGTGTTTTGAGATTTCCTGAAGCCGAACTGGAAAGGGGAGAGAATGTTGTTATCCTCCAGGTATTCCGACAGTTGTTTGTTGATGAATCGTTCCATTACTCTTGAGATCAGGGGAAGGTTGGCGATAGGGCGGAAATTTGCAGGGTCATCCGTTGAAAGGTTTGGTTTTTTTAGTAAAGGTTTCAGAACGGCTATTTTGAGTTGATCTGGGACCTTTCCTTGAATTAAGGAGCAGTTGATGATGTCTGCTATTGATTTAGAAATGGTGTTAGGGGTCGATAGGAGAAGATTGGAAGGTATGGTATCCAGTGGATGGGAAGAAGGTTTGAGTTTCTTGAGAATAAGTTCGATTTCCAATGATGAAGGAGTTTCGAATGATGATAAGCTGTATTCTTTGTAATGTGGTGAGGTTATTGGCTGAGAAACTGTTGAAGGTTGGGTAGATATAGGCTTAAGGAGGTTGGTGATCTTTTTATCAAAGTAGATTGCTAGTTCCTCAGCTTTGTTGGCTGCTTGATCATCTGGAATGATAGGTGGAGTGGGTTTTGTTAAGGAAGATACAAATGAGAAAAGAGCTTTTGAGTCCAGTGCAAAGTTGTGGATTTTTTTTGCAAAGAAGTCTTTTTTGGCCTTTAAGATGGCTAATCTGTATGTGTTGAGATGTGATTTGTAGTTTAGCGTTGTGATGGTGGAAGGAGACTTGCGCCAATTGTTTTCTTTTTTCCGAAGTTCTTGTTTGAGGGTTTTGAGAGTCGGAGTGTACCACGGTTGTCTTTTTGCTTGGGGTGGTTTTACGGGTTTGGTGATTGAGGGACAAGTAAGATCTGCGATCTCGTTTGTAATGTTGTGCCAGGAGATGATAGCTGATGATGCGTCAGTTAAATCCAGTCGGTCGAGTTCTTTGGAAAGTATTTTACTAAGATTGTCTATGGAGCAGGGTTTCCTGTAACGTATGGTGGTTACTGGAAATATAGGACGAGGCTGGTCTTTAATTTGGAGTTCTGCAGAGATGACGTGGTGGTCCGACCATGGGACTGGGACGCAAATAGGGTTGTTTGTTGGTGTTATGCCTTGGTTGAGAAAGATCAGGTCGAGGGTATGTCCCGCTTTGTGCGTGGGATCTTTAACTATCTGATTGAAGCCGAGGTGGTTGAGTGCTGAGAGAAGGATATCACAGTTATGGGTTAGAGGTGCGCTGTTTACATGTAAGTTAAAGTCTCCCATCAACATGGCTGGTTTGTTCTGGTTGCAATGTTTTGTTGTAAATTCAATAAGGGGAGAAGGGTCTGAGTCTAGAGTTCCAGGAGGTGAGTAGACTAAAGTTATTTGTAGATGGTCCGAATTGAAAAAGGCAATTTCGGTGTTCTTTATTGTGGTAGATAATTGGAGTGAGAGCCCTAGGCCCTTTTTTGTTGCTAGAAGGATCCCTCCACCCCTTTTTTTTGGTTCTAGTGATTGAATGTATGTCATATAGATGGATGGGTAGCTGATTTAATAGAACTGTGTCTGTGGGTTTCAGCCATGTTTCAGTGATGGCGCAGATATCGGGGTTGTTGTCTGTCAGGTGGTCGTTGAGGAGGTGGAGTTTTTTTGTGATCGATTGGGCGTTGAATAGTGTGAGCGTGAATAGAGTTAATCCTAGCGTTTGAGAAATGGGTGAGATCATGATTGGAATCAATCTCTGTTGTCGTAAGCCTAGAATCCTGGGTTTATTGGGTTTGAGTTTAGGAGTGTAGTGGATAGTAGGTATAGGTGTAGGGTGCATGTTATGGTGCTGGTGTGTTGAATTGTATCCTTTCTTGGAATCCAGTAGTGGATGGGTGGCTGATAGAAGACGATTGGATGAGTGGTTGCGGTGTGGATGGAAGATGAGTGGATGAATGAATGATGTTAAGGTAGAAGGGAGGATGCAGGATTTTGATGGATGCAGGATGGAACCTATCTGTTCTGGGGACTTGATTTCGGTGTGCTGTTGGCGCTCGGGAGTATCGATGTAATAGAGGGGTTTTTTTTTTTTTGTTTTTTTTTTCCGCTGGCTCCTAAGGTGGTTGGGTGTTGATGGTGGTAAGGAGCGCTCCGGGACTCTCAGGGGCTGCCCGAAGGGGCGCACAAAGGGGCCAGCCCCTTTGTCGTGCTCCTTAGGCGTCGCACGCCGAGCGTCGCACGCCGAGCGTCGCACGCCGAGGCGCCGTGGATCTAAATAGCTCTCAGGTGGGTAATCATTGGCCGAGATGTTCCACAGGAAGCTGTTATGGGAAAGCTTGGTTGAACAACCAAGTCTTGAGTCTTTTTTTAAATGTAGATGAGCATTGCACTGCTCTGAGTTCTGGTGGGAGAGAGTTCCAGATTTTGGGGCCCGCTGTAGAGAAGGCTCTTTTGCTTAATGCTGACTTCATCGGTAGTGTATGTAGGTTGTTTTTATAGGCTTGTCTTACTGGTCTGGAGGAGGTGTGGAATCGGAGAGGGATTTTGAGCTCGAGTGGTGCCAAGTTGTGTAGAGCCTTGTGGGTTATTGAGAGCACTTTGAATAGTATTCTGAATTTCACGGGTAGCCAGTGTAGGGTTTTCAAAATAGGTGATATGTGGTCTCTTTTATTGGACTTGGTTAAGATCCTTGCTGCTGCGTTTTGCAGCATCTGTAGGGGTTTTATGGCGTTAGCGGGGAGGCCTAGTAGAAGCGAGTTGCAATAATCTATTTTCGTGAGAATGATAGCTTGTAGCACTAAACGGAAATCTTGGAAATGGAGGAGAGGTCTCAACCTTTTCAAAACTTGTAATTTGAAGAATCCATCCTTTACGATATTATTTATGAGAGATCTGTAATTCATTTGATTATCAAGGATAACCCCTAGATTTCTGACTTGTGTGGACATTGTTAATTGAGAAGACAAGATGGTACTGGGATGTGTGTGGGTTCCGTCTTGGGAGATGAGTAGGTATTCTGTTTTGCTTTGATTTAGAATCAGATTGAGGCTCGTGAGCAAGTTGTTGATGGCTAGTTGGCAAGAGTTCCAGAAGTCCAGGGTTTTTTGGAGAGATTCAGTGATAGGAATCATTATCTGCACATCGTCTGCGTATAGGTAGTGTATGAGATTTAGATTAATGAGGAGCTGGCAAAGTGGTAGAAGGTATATATTGAATAAGGTTGGAGAAAGTGACGAGCCTTGTGGGACTCCTAAGGTGCAGGTGACTGGTTGCGAAACTTCCTTGTTGACCTTGACCTTGTACTGTCTGTTCTGTAAGAATGATTTGCACCATTTGAGGGCCTCATCTCTGATGCCTATGTCTGACAGACGATCTATTAATGTGTTATGATTGACCGTGTCAAATGCCGCCGAGAGATCAAGTAGGATGAGAAGACAAGGGTGTCGGTTTTCCAGGTTTAGTAATATGGAGTCCGTTAGTGAGATAAGTAGAGTTTCCGTGCTTCGTGATTGGCGGAAACCGAACTGAGCTGGAGACAAAATGTTGTTATCGTTTAGGTATTCAGTTAGTTGTTTGTTTACAACACGTTCCATGATTTTTGCGATGAAAGGTAGATTTGCAATTGGGCGAAAATTGGATGGGTTTTCTGGAGAAAGACTAGATTTTTTTAGTAGTGGTTTTACGATTGCCATTTTTAGTGGATCAGGTACTAGCCCTTGGGAGAAGGAGCAGTTGATGATTTGTGCAATGGGTTTGGAGATGGTTTTAGCGCAGGCGATGAGTAGATTGGTGGGTATGGAGTCCTGAGGGTGTGAAGAAGGTTTGAGCTTTTTTAAGATATTTTCGATCTCTAAGGATGAGGTCGGTTCGAATTCCCTAAGGCTAACCTTTTGTGATGGGACAGCAGCTCGAGGTGTAACTGGTGAAGTGTTGATATTATTCTTGGACTGAGTTAGGAGTTTTGGGATCTTATTTTTAAAGTAGGTAGCCAGTTCTTCTGCTTTGCTTGCTGCTTTATCATCTGGTATGGATGTCAAAGCGGGTTTAGTGAGTGATGATACCAAAGAAAAAAGCGCCCTGGGGTCGAAGATGAAGTGGTGAATTTTTTGCGAGTAAAAGTTTCTTTTTGCTTGTAGAATGGATATTCTGTAAAGGTGCATCGTGGACTTGAATGCTGTGATGTTGGTAGATGTAGGGTTTTTCCGCCAGTGTTGTTCTTTTTTTCTGAGCTCTTGTTTTAAGGATTTTAGATTTGGTGTGTACCAAGGTTTTCTATTGTCCTTGTTTGCTTGATGAGCTTTGGTGATAGTTGGGCATGTGGTATCGGCCACTTTTTTGGTAATGTTGTTCCAGGACGTGATGGCTGATTCCACGTTTGTAAGGTCTAGTTGGTTGAATTCACCTGATAGGCAATTGCTGAGTGTTTCTTGGCTGCACATTTTCTTGAATTGGATTGAGTTATTCTGCCTTCCTGGGGTTGTAGGTAGGTTTATCTTTAGTACGGTGTTGATCAGCATATGGTCTGACCAAGGAACTGGAATGCATGTAGGGTTAGAGGAATGGGTAATTTCCTGGTTAATGAAAATGAGGTCCAGCGTGTGACCTGCTTTGTGGGTGGGTTCTTTAATTATTTGTTTGAAACCCATGAAGTTTAGTGTGTTTAGGAAGGTTTCACAACTAGAAGAGAGGGGGGATACATCTACATGGAGATTGAAATCCCCCAGGATGATCGCTGGAATGTTGGAGTTGATGTGTTTTACTATATTTTCAATCAAAGGTGAAGGGTCTGTTTCGAGGAATCCTGGGGTGGCGTAAATTAGCCCGATTTGAAGGTGAGAAGATCTGAAAACTGCGAATTCTAGAGAGTGTGAGGATATTGAGGTTTGCAGCGACATTCCCAGTGTTTTTTTTGCTGCAAGAAGAAGACCACCTCCTCTTTTTTTGAGTCTAGGGATAGAGAATATATTGTAAGTTTGGGTGGGGAGTTGGTTGATTGTAGCGATGTCTTCTGGTTTTAACCAGGTTTCTGTAATTGCAAATAAGTCGGTGTTTGTTTCCTGAAGGTAGTCATGTAGAAGGTGAGTTTTCTTAGTCAAAGACTGTGCATTTAGCAGCGATAGGGTAAAAAGTGAGAGGCCTAGTAGTTTATATATAACATGCTGATCAATTAATTATTGTATATACATATCTGAAACAGCTATCTGTTACATCTCCATTACATGAACATTTTTTATCTCTCATGGCTGTCAGTTCCCTCTTTGATGATCCTCACGTGTTGATAAAAGTACCACTTGAATATTTCATATACTTTCCATCATTTTGAAACTGTGATGTCGTTTGAACCCTTCAATATCATGTCATGTCGTTTAAACGTCTCAATATGGGTATGAGTGTGGATGTGTCATGTCGGTCATTGTTATTGTGTATTTCCTATGTGAAGTTTTGGAAAATAAATATCGACTCTCATTCACATTTTGTGGTATTCGGTAATCTAGGAGAGTTGTATATTATTCCACCCACATTTTGTTACTGTATACGGTTTCCGCATTGTTTAAAAATACTATCTTGGAAGCCCAGACCAAATGAATTCCACACATTAAAAAAGGTGAAAGAAAGGAAGACCAAACTACTGCCGGCATGGTTAAAAGGTGAGGTAAGAAAGGCTATTCTAGCCAAAGGAACATCTTTCAAAAAATGGAAAAGGGATTCAAATGAAGAAAACAGGAAACAGCACAAGCACTGGCAAGTTAGATGCAAAGCACTGATAAGGAAGGCAGAGACAGAATTTGAAAAGAAACTTGCTGTGGATCAAAAACTCATAACAAAACTTTTTCAAGTACAATTGAAGCAAAGAGCTGCAAGTGAGTTAGTTGGATCATTAGATGATCGAGGGGTAAAAAGAGTGCTAAGGGAGGATAAGACCATTGCAGAGAGATTAAATTAATTATTTGCTTCAGTCTTTACTGCGGAAGTTGTAAGGCAGATTCATGCCAGAAGTGATATTTAAAGGTGCTGATTCAGAGGAAATGAAACAAATCTCAGAGAACCTGGAAGATGTATGTTCTAGGGCAAATTGACAAAATAAAGTGTAGCAATCACCTGAACCAGATGGTACACATCTCTGAGTGCTGAAAGAACTGAAAAATGAAATTGCAGACCTACTGCTAGTAATCTGTAATCTATCATTAAAATCAGCTACGGCACCTGAAGATTGGAGGATGGCCAAGGGTTCTGGGGTGATCCGGGAAACTATAAACTAGTAAGCCTGAGGTCACCCCAGGGAAAAATGGTTGAAACTATTCTAAGGAACCAAATTACTGAACGTATAGATAGACATAGTTTAATGAGACAAAGTCAACATGCATTTAGCCAAGGGAAGTCTTGTCTCACCAATTTGCAACTTTTTTTGAAGGCCTGAATACACATGTTGATATAGATGAGCCAGTTAATATACTGTATCTGGATTTTCAAAAAGCATTTGACCAAAGTAACCCATGAGACACTCTTGAGGAAATTAAAAAGTTATGGGATATGAGGCAATGTTCTATTGTGGATTGAGAACTCGTTAAAAGATAGAAAACAGAAAGTAGGGTTAAATGGTCAATTTTCTCAATGGAAAAAGGTGAATAGTGGAGTGCCCCAGGGATCTGTACTGAGACCACTGCTTTTTTAACATATTCATGAATGACAAAGAGATAAGAACAAGTGAGGTGATCAAATCTGTGATGACACAATATTATTCAAAGTTGTTAAATCATAAGAGGATTGTGAGAAATTGCAAGAGGACTCTACAAGACTGGGATACTGGGCATCCAAATGAGAGATGACATTTGTGGACAAGTGCAAAAGTGATGCATGTAGAGAAGAACACCCCATATTATAGTTACACAATACAAGATTCCGCATTGGGAGCCACAACACAAGAAAAGGGTCTAGGCATCATCATAGATAATATGTTGAAATCCTCTGCTCAGTGTACGGCAGAGGCCAAGAAAGCAAATAGAATGCTAGGAATTATTAGGAAAGGAATGGAGAATAAAACAGAGAATATGCGGCGCGCCACTGCCGCCGGCGCGCCGCCAAAGCCGCGCGCGCCTAAGGGGCGCGCGCGGCTTTGTCCGGCTTCGTCCGGAGTAGACGGAGTAGGCGGGAAACGTCTGATCCATCTAGCTGCCATAGAGGAGAGATATATAATATATATAAGCCATACTGCTTGCAGAGGATCGGCTTGCCTGAGGACCTCAACGGGGGTCTCAACATCAATGCCTCCAAAGAGGAAAGGTCGGGTGAGGGTGTATCCCTCAACACCCTCTCTACCACCTGGGCAAAAAACTATCCCCGAACTTGCTGCCATTTACCAAGGAGGAGGAGCCAAAATCCCCGCTGATGAAGCGCTGATGGGAGCATCGCGATTATCTGGGGATATTACACTGAGCCCTCCTGATCTGAGGATGCCATTTGCTCCAGGTCAGTCTCCACCATTTGTGACCACCAATTTGAACACAGTACCAGTGAGTCCAGTGAACAAATTGGAGGGAGTGGACACAGTGTGTCAGGAACTGGGAACATCTAGGGAGAATGGAAGTTTAGGAATGCAGTTAGCGGAAGGAAATAAAGAAGGAGAAGAGCTGGTAGGGGCACAAGGAGGAGCTGCAGTTTCTGAATTAAGTAAGGAAGGTCCGGTGACTTTAGAATCTCTTTGGGAACTAGTAGCCTCATATGGCCCACGTTTTCAAGGGCTGACGAGGCAACTGAACTCAATTTCTGGGAAATTGGATAAAGTGTCCCAGGAACACGATGCTAAAATTGGTGAAAATTCAAGCAAAATTACGGAATTACAAACTGCAGTACAATCATCTCAGAATATGTGTCAAGTGTTAATTCAAGACAAATTAGTTACCAATAGAAGAGTGGAATTTATTGAAAATAGTCTTCGTAGACTGAATTTAAGACTTTTGAACTTTCCAAAAGTTATAGGGGAATCTCCCCGGATGACATTGAGGAGATATATGTTAGAAAGTCTGAAAATGCCAACTGATCAGCTTCCGTGTATAAATAAGATTTATTTTCTTCCATTTAACAGGAATAGAGAAAGTAATCCACCACAAGTAAATTTTAGCAACTTGACAGAAATGTTAGAATCTTCTATTGAAATTCATGAAAGGGCGACTTTACTGATTTCTTTGATTTCAGAAATGGATGTTAGCTTGTTAATGAAGTGTTATTTTCAAAATATTAATGAGAGTTTCATGGGCCAGAAAGTCCAAATATTCCCAGATTTATCTAAAACAACTCAGGAGAGGAGGAAGGCCTTCCTGTCTATGAGACAGGAAGTGAATCAACTCGGGGCAAAGTTTCTTCTAAGATACCCCTGCAAAGGGGTTGTTACCTATAATAGAGATGTATATATTTTTTATGCCCCGGAACAACTCAGAGTATTCATAGACTCTAGAAGGGGAGCCTTCATTACCTCCTCTCCAAATCAGGAACCGGGCTGATTTATTCAGATCATAAAGGAAGGAGGTAAATTAATTAAGTATGGCCTAAATTTCTTGATAGATGTATTTGCATTTTCTTTCGGAAACTCCCAAGATTTTCTTTTCTCCTCTATTTAATTTTTATTATTTTCTAAAACGCTTGTGGTCTAATAAATAGATGATGTTTCGAGGATATGATATATATATATATGTGGAACAATGTTGCAAAATTTCTGTGCAAAGTTTTCTTTGTAATGTTTTGAAAAAAACCCAATAAAGAATAAATTTAAAACAGAGAATATCATAATGCCTCTGTATCACTCCATGGTGCATCCTCATCTTGTGTTCATATATCATACACAAACAGAATGCTGGGGATTATTAGGAAAGGAATGGAGAATAAAACAGAGAATATCATAATGTCTCTGTATCACTCCATGGTGCATCCTCATCTTGTGTTCATATATCATACACAAACAGAATGCTAGGGATTATTAGGAAAGGAATGGAGAATAAAACAGAGAATATCATAATGTCTCTGTATCACTCCATGGTGCATCCTCATCTTGTGTTCATATATCATACACAAACAGAATGCTAGGGATTATTAGGAAAGGAATGGAGAATAAAACAGAGAATATCATAATGTCTCTGTATCACTCCATGGTGCATCCTCATCTTGTGTTCATATATCATACACAAACAGAATGCTGGGGATTATTAGGAAAGGAATGGAGAATAAAACAGAGAATGTCATAATGCCTCTGTATCCCTCCATGGTGCGACCTCATCTTGTGTTCATATATCATACACAAACAGAATGCTGGGGATTATTAGGAAAGGAATGGAGAATAAAACAGAGAATGTCATAATGCCTCTGTATCACTCCATGGTGTGACCTTATCTTGTGTTCATATATCATACACAAACAGAATGCTGGGGATTATTAGGAAAGGAATGGAGACTAAAACAGAGAATATCATAATGTCTCTGTATCACTCCATGGTGCATCCTCATCTTGTGTTCATATATCATACACAAACAGAATGCTGGGGATTATTAGGAAAGGAATGGAGAATAAAACAGAGAATATCATAATGCCTCTGTATCGCTCCATGGTGCGACCTCATCTTGTGTTCATATATCATACACAAACAGAATGCTGGGGATTATTAGGAAAGGAATGGAGAATAAAACAGAGAATATCATAATGCCTCTGTATCACTCCATGGTGCATCCTCATCTTGTGTTAATATATCATACACAAACAGAATGCTGGGGATTATTAGGAAAGGAATGAGAATAAAACAGAGAATATCATAATGCCTCTGTATCGCTCCATGGTGCATCCTCACCTTGTGTTCATATATCATACACAAACAGAATGCTGGGGATTATTAGGAAAGGAATGGAGAATAAATCAGAGAATATCATAATGCCTCTGTATCACTCCATGGTGCAACTGCACCTTGAGTATTGTGTGCAGTTCTGGTCACACATCTCAAGAAAGATATAGCAGAATTAGAAAAGTTTTGAGAAGGGCGACCAAAATAATAAAGGGGATGGAACAATTCCCTTATGTGGAAAGGCTAAAGAGGTTAGGACTCTTCAGTTTGGAGAAGAGATGGCTGAGGGTAGATATAATAGAGGTCTATAAAATAATGTGTGGAATGGAACAAGTAAATGTGGATAGGTTGTTTACTCTTTCAAAAAGTACAAAGACTAGGGGCCATTCAATGAAGTTACTAGTGATACATTTAAGACAAATAGGAGAAAATGTTTTTTTTTATTCAATGCATAATTAAACTCTGGAATTCGTTCTTGGAGGATATGGTGAAAGCTGTTAGTGTAACTGGGTTTAAAAAAGGTTTGAACTAGTTCCTGGAAGAAAAGTGTATAATTTATTATTAAGGTGGGCTTGGGGAAATCCACTGCTTATCCCTGGGATAAGCAGCATGGAATCTATCAATCTTTTGGGATCCTGCCAGGTGCTTGTGACCTGGATTGGCCACTGTTGGAAACTGGATACTGGGTTTCATGGACCTTTGGTCTGATCCAGTATGGCATATCTTATGTTCTTATGAGGTATGGGGATCCTGGGAGGTGTGGAAGCAGAAAAGTCGGCTGATACTACTTTTCATCACTATCTAGCTAAATTCTGTGGCTAACCCTGTGCGCAGCATAATAGGCTTATAATAACATCTCCCAAACTGATTCCATGATGCCCTGTTTCTTACATCTATCAAAGTGTTGCTGGAGGAAGCTGGAAGGAGAAAGGCAAAAAAAGGAATGGCAGAAAATACTTGTCACTGAGAGGACGGTGGATACCTGAAACAAACTTCCAGCAGAAGTTATAGGAGGCAGAAGAGTAGCAGAATTCAGAGCTGCATGGGACAGAATTCAGAGCTGCATGGGACAGATACAGTAGCAGAGGGAAGGAGGGAGAAGAGCACAGATCAAGTAAGACCCGTGACAGCATAGGCAGGCACAAATAAGCAGACTAAGTACGCCAAATAATTCTTATCTGCTGATGCTATCTCTGTTTCTATGAGAAAACACTGCTATTTATAAGTCATTTTGCTGTCTTCATCCAAGAAACCAATTCTCAATTCATTTTCATATGACCTGTCACATTCTGTCGTTTCAAACCCTTTTCAGCAAACTTCAATGAAAGGGTGTCAAGCTTTAGGTAGATCTAAGCACATACTACAAACACTACCTGCATGGGGCATGCCCCTTGTAACTTTCTCCCAGGCCAATGCAATATCTGTGTGGGGGAAAATGGGCGCTCATGATCGAGCACCCGCTCTCCTAGCGCGAGCACCCACCCACGTCTCACGGGCACGCGGCGCAGTGGGCAAACGAGCAGCTGCGTTAAAAAGGAGGCGCTAGGGGAAATCGTGCGACCCTGGCGCCTCCTCGGTGTTGGGTACCCAGGGGAAGTGGCTGTGCGCAAGTTAGGAAAACGGACGCATCAGGTGCATCCAACCAATGGGTTAACCTGTGCGCCAGTCTGAGCCTGGAAAGGCACATTTGCCTTGACTCTGCCACCTGATTCTGCCAGCCCTTGTCTTTCTGCGAAACATATCCACTCTTTCATTAATGATTTGAACAGGCCAGCACACACTCGCTAATATGAACATGTCTACATGTACTGGGAAATACACTTCTAATGAACACACACACACACACACACACACACACACACACGCCAATAACCTCGACACTCACACTGCTACCCACAAACATTCCCTCCCACATAAACCAAAAATCCTCCCTCACGTGCGCACACACACACACACACACACACACGCCAATAACCTCGACACTCACACTGCTACCCACAAACATTCCCTCCCACATAAACCAAAAATCCTCCCTCACGTGCGCGCGCACACACACACACACACACACACACGCCAATAACCTCGACACTCACACTGCTACCCACAAACATTCCCTCCCACATAAACCAAAAATCCTCCCTCACGTGCGCACACACACACACACACACACGCCAATAACCTCGACACTCACACTGCTACCCACAAACATTCCCTCCCACATAAACCAAAAATCCTCCCTCACGTGCGCGCGCACACACACACACACGCCAATAACCTCGACACTCACACTGCTACCCACAAACATTCCCTCCCACATAAACCAAAAATCCTCCCTCACGTGCGCGCGCACACACACACACACACACACACACGCCAATAACCTCGACACTCACACTGCTACCCACAAACATTCCCTCCCACATAAACCAAAAATCCTCCCTCACGTGCGCGCACACACACACACACACACACACGCCAATAACCTCGACACTCACACTGCTACCCACAAACATTCCCTCCCACATAAACCAAAAATCCTCCCTCACGTGCGCGCACACACACACACACACACACACACGCCAATAACCTCGACACTCACACTGCTACCCACAAACATTCCCTCCCACATAAACCAAAAATCCTCCCTCACGTGCGCGCACACACACACACACACACACGCCAATAACCTCGACACTCACACTGCTACCCACAAACATTCCCTCCCACATAAACCAAAAATCCTCCCTCACGTGCGCGCACACACACACACACACACACACACACACGCCAATAACCTCGACACTCACACTGCTACCCACAAACATTCCCTCCCACATAAACCAAAAATCCTCCCTCACGTGCGCGCACACACACACACACACACACACGCCAATAACCTCGACACTCACACTGCTACCCACAAACATTCCCTCCCACATAAACCAAAAATCCTCCCTCACGTGCGCGCACACACACACACAAAGCATTTTAGAGCTGCAATTACCTGACGTGCACACGCACACGATCCTCTCTCACAACCGCTCCCACTTCTCATCCACAATCCCCTCTGCGCACAAGCATGGCCTTCCCCTGCACTCACCCCCTTACTCACAGAGGAGCCCTCCCCCCGCCCCAGCTCAGCATAATTAGACTCCGGTTCATTAAGCAGTTTCTGCTTCATCAGCGAAAAGCAGCTTTTACCAGCATCCGTGCTGCTAGTTCACCGACTTGGGATCGATGGGCTGAAAGATGCGGTAGTATAAGGACCCCCCACAGCATGGAAATCTGAAGACACACGTTTACAGCTGCACTTACAGTGCCCACTTCCCCCGACCCATAACCTCCAAGGAGCTTTGTGTGTCTGGGAGGCCCGAGGTACCTCATCTTGAACCCGGGACCTGGGGATCCAGGGCGGGGAGGAACACGAACAGCAGTGGCCGCCGGCAGCTTTCCCCAGTCTTGCACGGGGCAAGGGATGGAGAAACGCTGCAGGGTTGCCCCAGAGGTGCATCCACAACAGGTTCAGCCACGGTTTGTCTTTTTAAACTGCAATTTGATGTTTTGTTATTTTGTAACCTGCCCGGGGCCTCTTTGGATAGGCAGGAAATAAAAGTGTGTGTGTAGACAAATGAATAAAATACACAAGACCTGGGAGAAGGGAGCCAGTGCAAGACCCTATAAAGATTTGCCTGCTTGGGGAGGAAAGTAGGGTTGCCAAGGCCTCCCAAAACGTTATGGCCAACCGTACACCTCTCTGCTGCTCTTCCCCCAGACATGCGGACCTCCACTTCCTATCCAGGTGCGCTCCACCCCTCAGCTGAGTTGGGAAGTAGCTCTGGGACCTGCCACTATCAAAGGCGGCAGCTGAAGTCACAGAGTGCGGGGGCTTGAGTCAATGCAATACTTGCTGCCCATTCAGCCTCCCTTCTCCCCCTACAGGCTTCCTGTTTGAAAACGAAACTTAAAGCAAAAGAGTGAGGCAGGCCCACCCCACGAGGACTGCGAAAGCACAAACTGCTTCTGTGGCTGAATGAAGTTGCTGTTTGTGACAGCAGAGCAGCCAACTTCGGGCTCCGCTGAGTGGATAGTACAGGAGGGAAGGCCGAGAAGGCAGCAACCAGCAATTATGCTGCTGGTTTAAAGGTCCCTGCCGATCGCCAGTGTCCCCCAATAGACACTGGTCAGGCAGGGGCATGTTACAGATGAGCCAAGAGATAACCGGGAGCCTGCACATCCCTGGAAATGACTCAAGCAGAAGAACTAACAAGAGAGAGGAGCCACCTGCTGCCTTGCAAGGCCCAGAGACACGGGAGACAAAAGACTCCATAGCCTGAGCCAGATGCAACCGGAAATGTCCCCGTCTTGGCCAGGTGACCCAACCTTTCTAAAAGGGAAGTTTCCAAGTCATTCAATGCCTGCCCTCCCAGACGCAGGACTGCCTCTTAACTCCGCAGGCTTAAGCATTTCCCCTACAAAACGGAGTCCCAGAAGGCACAGCTCTTCCTTATTCCATAAGCAGGTATCTGCGGGTTGGGGGAGGCAACGAGGTCCGTGGTTTTGCGTGTTAAAAACTACACACCGATACGCTAACTTTAAAACACGGGTGCACACGCACCCGTCTACTTGTGTATCGGCACACGAGCGTAGAAATGCTACAATATTAAATCGTGCACACATTTTAAAATACACATCCCGTGCGTAAGTATGCACCTCATTCTAAGAGACAGCTCAAGCAAATGTGCTTCGTGTATCTTCCATAGGTCTTTGCCAGCTTTTATGCGCATGTTTATTTATTAGATTTTATATACCGCGGTTCCTGTATGAGATACAGATCGCCTCGGTTTACAGTAAACATTAACTTTGCTCGTAGGCCGTACATGGAACAATAGAAAACAAGAACAGTGGGAAACTTGGCTCGCAGGCCATATAAATAACAGAGGAAAACAAGAGCTGGCACAGACTGGTACAACGGGTACAATTGGTGCAACTGCTTGGGAGAAATATTAGAACTGGTACAATTAGGGGTAGATTTTATAAATTTGCGCGAGGGCGTACTTTTGTTCGCGCACCAGGCGCGAACAAAAGTACGCTGGATTTTATAAGATACGCGCGTAGCCGCGCGTATCTTATAAAATCTGGGGTCGGCACGCGCAAGGGGGTGCACATTTGTGCAACCTGCGCGCACAGAGCCCGGCGCGCGTTGCCTGTTCCCTCCGAGGCCGCTCCGAAATCGGAGCGGCCTCGGAGGTAACTTTCCTTCGCCCTCCCCCCACCTTCCCCTCCCTTCCCCTACCTAACCCACCCCCCCCCCCCCCGGCCCTATCTAAACCCCCCCCTAACTTTGTTGCCAGATTTACGCCTGCTGAAAGCAGGCGTAAATCTGCGCGCACCAGCGGGCTGCTGGCGCGCCATCATCCGACCTGTGGGCTGGTCCGGAGGCCTCGACCACGCCCCCGGGCCGGCACCATGCCCCGGGTCCCGCCCCGAACCGCCCCCTGACCCTGGTCTCGCCCCCGGACATGCCCCCTCCCCGCCCCTTTTACGAAGCCCCGGGACTTACGCGCGTCCCGGGGCTGTGCGCGCGCCGGCGGCCTATGGAAAATAGGCGCGCCGGCGCACAAGGGCCCTGCGCGCGTAAATCCAGCCGGATTTACACGCGCAGGGCATTTAAAATCCGGCCCATTATATCTAGAATGAGTGGAAATATAGCAGGGGGCAGGCGTTAGAGTTGGATGTGAAGAACAGTGAACAACTGTGAGACCAGTCTGGGGGATAGGTGAGGTAGCAATGCTTCACGGAAACTGAAGGGATAGTCCTCGCGGACGCTCAGAAGAGGGGAAGAATGGGGAATATGTAAGCAGATCTTAAAACCTGCTCGCACGAGGGTCATCCCAGTTCTGCCAGTTAGTCCACCAGTTTGCCCAGTTAACATCGTGGTCTTCAAGACCTCTCTGGTTCTTCATCCTGCATGCTCCTCAGTTGACTTAGACCCCTCACCCTGTCCTATAAGCCCTTAAACTCGAGATGGGCAGACTTGCTTCCTCATCAGGAGCAGCAGTAAAGTTAGGCGGCCAACAAGTTGACGTGCACCGCGGTCTCCGGTTTTAAATTACAGAGTTACGCTGCAAGTGTTGGCTTCTTCCTGAAATGCCCATTCTCCGCTCATGCCCTGCCCATTCATCACCCTCTTATTTTCAACATGCGCACAGGTATATAGGTGCATACTATGCGGCTTCTTAAACATAGAAACATAGAAATGACGGCAGAAGAAGACCATACGGCCCATCCAGTCTGCCCAGCAAGCTTTCGTAGTTATTTTTCTCATACTTATCTGTTACTCTGACCGCAATCCACACACACGTGTATGTGGGCATTTTTGCACGAGCAACATTTTAAAAATCTACCTCATTGTTTGCAGTGAAAACGTGCACGTGGAAAGAATAAAGGTCGGGGTGGATTACAAGAAAATATCGGCCCAGACTATTTTTTTAAAACTGGCCCATAGGGTATCTGATGCCCTCATGCACTTTCCCTGCAGCATATGTATCTTCTGGCTGCGGCAGGATCAGTGGCGTAGCCAGAACTGATTTTTTGGGGGCCTAAAGTTAACATGGGTGGGCAGTAGGCATACACGTCTGAGCCCCACTAATTGTAACCTTATCCATCAATAATGGCATAGAGGGGACCTGACAAAGAATTTCTAAGACCAACACCTGTTATGCATCATGGGTGAAACTTTAAAATATTTTAACTTATTTCAAGCCCTTACCACATTAAAAATTCCTTATTAACCTGTATTAATTTTATATTTATTGCAGTTTATACATAGACAAGAATGTCATGTAAAAAACAAAGAAAATAAATATCAGATCCAATCAATCATGTAATAAAACAAATATTGATGTATTCTTTCATGAATCCTCTTTCTAGAAAGGCAGAGATCATCATAACTACAATAAAATAACAATAATCATAATAACCACATGAACGAGTGCAGAGCAGAATTAGGACAGTTCACATTACAACCCAACATGCAATATATATATATATATATATATATATATATATATATATATATATATATATATATATATATTTATTCAAATTCTGGTGTCACCTCAGCAAAACAAAATCCTTCCACTGCTACACACTTTGTGAAGTAACACAAACCCCTGCAAAAAAACAAAATAAAAGAAAACAAAAACACCTAGAACCTTGCCATCCAATACAACAAGAGTACTAACTCTTAAGGAATCAAACAGCACCATTATTTATGAAAAGGCAGCAATACAAATATTACACCAGGCCCTAGAACAATAATACACCACCTATTGGGAAAATACACACTAGCAGAAATACTGCACCTCAATCACACACAGGCAGAACACAAACCCACTTTTAGCTAATACAGATATAAGGGGCTACAAATTAGAAACAGAAACATGCAAAAACATGCAAGAAACATGCAAGAACAGAACCACAAGGTTCTGCCCTTTCGGCCACCCTCTTTAACATCTATCTAATTCCTCTCTGCCACCTCATCTCCAGTCTTGGAATAACTTTCTTTCTGTACGCCGACGACATTCAGTTCATCATACCTGTCACCAACTCAATAGAAGACGCTCTTCGCACAGCTGCCAAACACCTAACCACAATTAGAAACATGCTCAACAAGTTAAAATTATGCCTAAACATGAATAAAACTGAATGTATCCTCATTGGAAGAAACGTCTCAGACCAAACCATTGCCCACAACTCTCTTCTAATCAACAACATATCCATACCTCTAAAAAGCTCAACAAAGGACCTCGGCGTATGGATCGATAAAGATCTCAACCTAAAAACACACATAGCAGCCAAAACCAAGGAAGGTTTCTATAAACTTCATGTACTAAAACACCTAAAGCCGCTCCTCCACCATCAGGAATTCCGAACAGTTCTACAATCCCTGATCTTCAGCAGCTTAGACTACTGCAACTCAATGTTATTAGGTCTCCCCAAATCCACCTTAAAACCGCTGCAGTTACTGCAGAATGCCGCTGCAAGAGTACTGACCGGAAATAAAAAATCGGATCACATCACCCCAATACTAAAAAGCCTACACTGGCTACCAATCATTCAAAGAATTGAATACAAAACCCTGACGATCATCCATGACGCTTTACACAATTCAGTTAACTCCGCAGTCAGTAAAATGTTCCACCCCCACAAACCTCAACGGAACACCAGAACTTCTGAAAAACGTCTACTCGAAATACCCACATATCCCATGGCTAAGCTTACTAACACCAGAAATAGAGCTCTCTCCATAGCGGGGCCTAAACTCTGGAACGCCCTACCATGCTACCTCACCACTATCATCGAAAATAAATCATTCAAAAAAGAACTGAAAACCTGGATCTTCAGCCAGACTTTCAATGATGATTTAAGCAATCCACAATTGTGATGCCTCATGCTTCCCATCCTTCTCCCCTCTTCTCTTCTCCGCTTACCTACCCCTTCCTCCTTCCATTACCTACCCCATCCCCCCCTCATTTCCTACTTTTCCCATTCAGACTATCTTGTATTCAGAGCACGAGTTTGTACATACCTTCCTCGTTTTTCGTTTCTATTTTCTTTTTCGTTATTTGAATTAAATTATTTTTTAGTTATTCCTGTTACTTCCTTCTCCATATGCTAGTTGCATTTACTTTTGTTTCTCAAATTGTTCTATGTATCATTGTTTCATTCCAATGTAAACCGGGGTGAAGGCATGTGCTAAACCTCGGTATATAAAAGCTTCAAATAAATAAATAAATAAATAAATGCAGAAAAAAACAAAATAGAAAGCCTGAGACACTTGACTCTGAATAGTGGAACTCTAAAGAGAGAGCAAAATACCAAAATATAAGAAAAATAAAAGAAATTGTTGGGGCAGCGCTAGGGAGCGATCCTGATTCCGGGAAGATTTAGTGTGCCCAGACCACGGCATGACCCCAGAGGACTCCAGGGAAGCACCGCGGCAAAACGTGTTCAAGCACAGGCGGACAGGCAGAAGACCAGGGAGCCTGACCCCTGCCGAACCCATCGCACCAGAAGAGACCCAACAACGCAATGCTGGTCTCTGGGGTAGCCCTCCGGCCACTCGATAGCCCTTTCGGACCTGTCGCTTGGGAACGGCAGATGCGATGGGATGGACACAGGTCGAGGACAAGAGATGGTACTGGAACAGGAACAAGACGAAGAGCTTGGAGACTTGGACAAGACGAGGAGAAGTGAAGACTTGGACGAGGCGAGGAAACTTGGAACTCAGGCAAGGATTCAGACATGTACGAAGGTTCAGGATGCTCAAACATCGATGAAGATACAGGATGCTCAGATGTGGACAAGGACGCTGGATGCTCAGACAAGGATGGAGATGCAGGATGCTCAGAGAATTCAGATAGGTAAACAGGTTACCTAAAAGACTCAGACGAAGATTCCGGTTACTCAAAAGACTCGGATGAAGACTCAGGGTACTCAGAAGACTCGGACAAGGATTCAGGTTACGCGAAGGTCTCAGGCAAGGATTCAGGACTTGAGCGAAAGTACTGGATGGGAGTTGCATTGCAGCGCGCCCTACACAGCTGCCACGGCTGGTCGCAGACCACGTTGAACGCGAAGCAGACTCCAGGCAAAGAAGTGAAAGTTAAAGCTAGGACATGATGAAGATTCAGGAGAGGCCTGCACCGGGGCACGCCCTACACGTGTAGGAAAGGCCTGCACGTGGTCCGCACCCATGGCTGGGCGCAGACCACGCTGAAGCAGAGCAGGTTCTGGCAGAGTCTTAGGCATGGACAGAAGCAGGCAAGGACTCCGACTACCAAGGACAGGATACAAGACTCAGGATTCTAGACTCAGAGCTTGGAACTCGGATTCAGAATTATTAAAAGCAAGGGTCCATCGGAGACTTGCGCTGCAAGGTAAAGAGTGGAGGAAAGAAACCTGGAAGCTGGGTGAAGAGCTGACGAAGGAAACATCAGGGTCAGGACAGGAGCGAAGGACATCTGGTACACCAGAACATCAGGACATCAGAACCACTAGACGACGGGGACCTCTGGAGACCGGGACATTTGAGATGTCTGAGACAAGGAGCAAGGGTCCTGAGGTACCTCTGGAGCAGGAGCATCGGAACTAGGCATATCCAGAGGGAGGAGCATCTGAAGACAGGAACATCTTGAAGACGAGATGAACGAGGACATAGGATCCAAAAAGAGACCAGGACATGGAACAAAGGTGAAGATGAAGGATCAGTTACCACAGATGAAGACAAGGGAATTCCCACGAAGAACGGAGTGTCTTGAAGAAGCGAGGTGAAACAGAGAAGACTCCTGGAACGAAGATCTGGAACCAAAGGAACTCCAGGAGTTAACCAACTCCTTGCAAAGGCAACAAGAGACTGAAGAAAGGCCCTCTTTATAGGGCTGAAGGAGGAGACGCCTAGGAATGTCATCAGGAGGAGACTCAGGGCCCTGCCCTGCACAGGCCCTTTAAATGCAGGGAAGAGGCGCGGCTCCACGCTTAGAAAGGGGCCGGACCTCGGACAGCGAAGGCAGCGTCCACGCCGCAAAGAGGCTCACACAGGAGCAGCACTAGGCTGCAAAACAAGGCCCCGATGATGGCGGCTTCCAGCCACGAAGACAAGCACAGAAGGCGGCAGCTCCCTTCACGGGAAGGTCCCACGACGAAGGCTCCCAGGCCGTGGAAGAAAATAATGACGTCGGCGGCCTCCGGGCCGCAGGAGAAAGATGGCAGCAGCCACCAGGTCGTGAAGAGGAGCGTCAATAGCGGCAGCTCCCTGCCATGGGGAGATCCAACGGCGGCGGCACTATCCGCCACAAGTGGTAGCTTCAGTGGCAGCCTCCTGGCCGTGGAAAAAGGCAGGCAATGTCGGCGGCCTCCAGGCCACGAGGAAGGCGGCAGTTGTCGGCGACAAAGAGGTGAAAGGCTGCTTGTGGGCCTATCCCACAAGCAGAATCATAACAGAAATATATGCACATTCCCAAAGATGGCATATTCCAATCACTAAAAACTCTTTTTTTTTTTACTTTCGTTGTCTGATCTTTTTATTTTTCTAATCAGTTGTTCCTGGTCTCTTTTTTTCCACTTTCCCCTTTTCCTAATTGTTTTTTCAGGGTCTCTTTTCTCTTTCTATTTCTTCTATCTCATCCTCCCTCACACACAAATACATGCTCTCACTCTTACATGCTCTCTTTTCTCACACATAGGCTCCCATTCTCACATCCTCTCCCTTTTCTCTCACACAGGCTCTTACATACTCACACATATGTTCTCGCTCTCACACGCTCCCTAACACACACAGTCTCTCACTCTCTCAAGCCCAGTATCCTGTTTTCAACAGTGGCCAATTCAGGTCACAAGTACCTGGCAAGAACCCAGGAGTAAATAGATCCCATGCTGCTATTGTGCAGTGATAAATAGTGGCCATTTCTTAAGTCTACTTTGTTAATAACAGTTTATTGACTTCTCCTCCAGGAATTTGTCCAAACCTTTTTTAAACCCAGCAATACTAACTGCCTTAACCACATCCTCTGGTAATGAATTCCAGAGCTTAATTGTGCACTGAGTTAAAGAATTTTCTCTGATTTGTTTTAAATATACTGCTCACTGACTTCATGGAGTGCCCTATAGTCTTTGTATTTTTTTAAAAAGTAAATAACCAATGTACATTTATCCATTCTATTCCACTCATGATTTTATAGATCTCTGTTAAATCCCCCCTCTGATTTCTGTTTTCCAAGCAGAACAGACCTAACCTCTTTAGCCTTTCCACCGTTCCATCCCCTTTATCATTTTAGTCTCCCTTCTCTGTACCTTTTCCAATGCAACTATATCTTTTTTGAGATGCGGCGACCAGAAATGTACACAGTACTCTAAGGGGGTCATTTTCAAAAGTCTTTACACACTTAAAACTGGGTTTTACATGTGTAAATGTACTTTATGCATGTAAGTGGGCTTCTGAAAATTGACACATTATATGCCATCGAATTGTCAATAGGTCTTACACGTATAAGTGCACTTTGGGGTAGATTTTATACCGTTGTACTGTAGACAATCATGGCAGTTCACAATAAAATATATCAATAAAACAATAGGCGGAAGAAACGTGGGCGGTGTCAGCAGACATCGACATCAGCGTGCAACAGCACGGAGCTCAAGACGCAACTGAATGGGGGGAAGGTAAGGGGATACCACCTGCGACATGGCTACCGCGGCTGGTGGAGCGTTACCCCAGTCCTGGGAACTCCACAGCCAGTTGGGGGTTTCAGGATATCCGCTATGAATATGCATGAGATACATTTTCATATCATGGAGACTCAGTTATCTCATGCATATTCATAGTGGATATCCTGAGGTTCTCAGGACAGGTTTGAGAAGCCCTGCCATACAGAGAGTGAGTTGTGGACACTGCCTCAGACCAGCGAAGGAGATCAGGGGTAAAGTGCACCACAGACAAAGACTGTCTTGGGTGTAGCCATCTTTCTTTTATTGTTTATCATCTTTGCAAGATGAATTAATGTCCTGCTTTTTTGTTGAACACCACTACTGGCTCCCTTCTGTGTTATTCAGTACCTTTTTGAAGTCTTGAGCAATGGGTGAGATTGAGTCACTGATATGTGCATCACCACCAGCGCACTAAGGGCCTTAGATGTCTATTCTTCTTCCCTGCCAATGAACACTGGCATCCCAGTTGCTACTTGTTTGATGTGATGGCCGAGAGAATCAGAAGTTCATGGCATTGACAGCATCCTGAGGACTGTATGGCCCTTTTTTTCAGTCCACAAACGAAGTGGGGGTTACAACAATATACAGCAGCATGTTTGTTGAGCGGGAACACATCACTCCGATGTGGTCTTCCCTACACTGGTTACCTGTCCTTGTCTCCACCACCTCCAAGAGGAGGCTGTTCCATGCATCCACTACCTTCTCTGTAAAATTTCCTTGGATTACTCCTCCAGAGTCTAACCCCCTTCACCTTCATCCCATGAACCTTTGTTTTCTATTGAAAAAGGTTCTCCTTCTGTGTAAGGAAATGTTGGAGGTATTTAAACATCTCTTATCATATCTCCCCTATCTCTCCCTTCCTCTGGGGTGCACATATTTAGATCTTTAAGTCTATCCCCAGATGCTTTACATTAAAGACCACTGACCATTTTAGTAGCCTCCCTCTGGACCAACTCCATCCTGTTTATATCCTTCTGAAGGTGCGGTCTCCAGAATTGTACTCAGTATTCCCAGTGAGGTCTCATCAGGGACCTATACAGGGGCAACATCACCTCCCTTTTTCTGCCGACCATTCCTCTCCCTATGTAGCCAAACATCTTTATGGCTTTTATTGTCACTTTATCCTTCTGTTTGGCCACATTAAGATCATCAGATACAATCACCTCAAGATAGTGCTCTTCTTTCATGCTTAGAAGAATTTTCTCCCATACTGAATCTCTCCCTTGAGTGTTTGCAGCCTAAATGTATAACTGCATTTTTGAGCATTAAATCTTATCTGCCAGACCCTAGATTATGTCTCCAGTTCCGCTAGATCCCTCCTCATATTTTCCACACCTTCCTGGCTGTCTAACCTATTGCAGATTTCAACATCATCAGCAAAAAGATAAACCTTTCCCAACAATTCTTCCGCAGTGTTTCTCGTGAAAATGTTCAAAAGAACCAATCAAAGGACCAATCCCTGCAGCACAACACTAGTAATGTTTGCCTCCTCCGAGTGAACTCCATTTACTAGTACCCTTTGTCACTCAACCAATTTCTAAACCAGTCACCCACTCTATCTCCCATACCAACGGCACTCGATTTATTTATAAATTGTCTATGAAGAACCATGTCAAAGGCCTTACAGAAATTTAAGAACACTACGTCTAGCGCTCTCCCTTGATCCAAATCTCTGGTCACTCAGCCAAAGAAATTGAACGGAAATTAACAAGAGTTACCTCTGATAAAACCATTGGATTCCAAAAATAGCACTATCCTCTCTTGTAGCAGCGATTCTGTTAATTTTCTCACCCCAGACATCAGAATAACCAGCTTGTAGTTGACACCCTCCTCCTTACTTTCACTTTTGTGAATGGGAACAACATTCGCCTGTCTCCAGCCTTCCAGAACGATGCATTGAACGATGCATTGAAACGATGCATTGAAAGGGTCCGATAGCATAGCTGCCAGGACATCTCTAAGTTCTCTTAATACCGTTGGACATATCCCATCCAACCTCATCACTTTATCTACTAAGGTTAGTTTGCTCCTCGCGAGCAAACATTTCTGAAAATCAAATGGAGTTTTCCCTCACATCGATCTTAATATAGTAACATGTACAGAGTAATATATTATTTGTGTTCGTTTTATGTGGTCCTGCTCCTGGCCCTTCCATGGTGAACACCGAACACAAATATTTGCTAAGCAATTTTGCTTTTCTCTCATCAACCTCTCCATATTCTTCTCCTTCACCTGAGTCTCACAGTGCCATTTTTTGCAGGTCTTCCTTTTGCTAACATATCTGAAAAAAACGTTGTCTCCCCATTTTACTATTTTTGCTATTTTTCTTCCATTTGAAACTTTGCATCCTTGAATAATTTCCCGGCTTCTCTTAGCTTTTCCAAATAATGTCACCTGCCTTCCTCTTTCTGTGGTCTCTTTTAAGTTATGAACTCTAACCTTTTTTCCCTTACATTTTCAGTTACTTCTTTAGAAAACCATAGCAGCCTCTTTTTCCTTTATTTACATTCCTTAGTTCCCTTATAATACCTCCTTTTAGTTTTGCCCACTGATCTTCTATTTCTGCTAGATTTTTCCCATCCAGCTAAAGACTTCTTTGAGGTTCTCCTCCATTTTAGCAAAATTAACCATCAGTTTTATTGTTGTAACATACACTGAGTGAAGTTCTCTGCAGAAAGAGAGAACAGAACTGAGCAGAACAGAATGGAGGTCTCCCATAGGTAGGTGACTGCAGCAGGGTCCGGGGATGGTGTTCTCCCATAGGTAGGTGACTGCAGCAGGGTCCAGGGGGATGAAGGTTTCCCATAGGTAGGTGACAGCAGCAGGTTCCAGGGGGATGGTGTTCTCCCATAGGCAGGTGACTGCAGCAGGGTCCAGGGGGATGGAGGTCTCCCATAGACAGGTGACTGCAGCAGGGTCCAGGGGGATGGAGGTCTCCCATAGACAGGTGACTGCAGTAAGGTCCAGGGGGATGGAGGTCTCCCATAGGCAGGTGACTGCAGCAGGGTCCAGGGGGATGAAGGTCTCCCATAGGTAGGTGACAGCAGCAGGGTCTGGGGATGGTGGTCTCCCATAGGTAGATGACTACAGCAGGGTCCAGGGATGGAGGTCTCGCATAGGTAGGTGACTACAGCAGGGTCCAGGGGGATGAAGGTTTTCCATAGGTAGGTGACAGCAGCAGGGTCTGGGGATGGTGGTCTCCCATAGGTAGATGACTACAGCAGGGTCTGGGGATGGTGGTCTCGCATAGGTAGGTGACTACAGCAGGGTCCAGGGGGATGAAGGTCTCCCATAGGTAGGTGACAGCAGCAGGGTCCGGGGATGGTGTTCTCCCATAGGTAGGTGACTACAGCAGGGTCCGGGTTTGGAGGTCTCGCATAGGTAGGTGACTTCAGCAGGGTCCAGGGGGATGAAGGTCTCCCATAGGTAGGTGACAGCAGCAGGGTCCGGGGATGGTGTTCTCCCATAGGTAGATGACTGCAGCAGGGTCCGGGGATGGAGGTCTCCCATAGGTAGGTGACTACAGCAGGGCCCAGGTGGATGGTGTTCTCCCATAGGTAGGTGACTGCAGTAAGGTCCAGGGGGATGGAGGTCTCCCATAGATAGGTGACTGCAGTAAGGTCCAGGGGGATGGAGGTCTCCCATAGGTAGGTGACTACAGCAGGGTCCAGGGATGGTGTTCTCCCATAGGTAGGTGACTACAGCAGAGTCCAGGGGGATGAAAGTCTCCCATAGGTAGGTGACTGCAGCAGGGTCCAGGGGGATGGAGGTCTCCCATAGGTAGGTGACTACAGCAGGGTCCAGGAGGATGGAGGTCTCCCTTAGGTAGGTGACTACAGCAGGGTGCAGGGGGATGGAGGTTTCCCATAGGCAGGTGACTGCAGTAAGGTCCAGGGGGATGGAGGTCTCCCATAGGTAGGTGACTACAGCAGGGTCCAGGGGGATGGAGGTCTCCCATAGGTAGGTGACTACAGCAGGGTACGGGGATGGTGTTCTCCCATAGGCAGGTGACTGCAGTAAGGTCCAGGGGGATGGAGGTCTCCCATAGGTAGGTGACTGCAGCAGGGTCCAGGGGGATGGTGTTCTCCCATTGGCAGGTGACTGCAGTAAGGTCCAGGGGGATGGAGGTCTCCCATAGGTAGGTGACTGCAGTAAGGTCCAGGGGGATGGAGGTCTCCCATAGGTAGGTGACTGCAGCAGGGTCTGGGGATGGTGGTCTCGCATAGATAGGTGACTGCATCAGGGTCCAGGGGAATGGAGGTCTCCCATAGTTAGGTGACTGCAAAAGGGTCAAGGGAGAAGGTCTCCTGTAGGCAAGTGACTGCAGCAGAACCCAAGGGATGGAGGTCTCCCATAGGCAGGTGACTGCAGCAGGGTCTGGGGGGGGGCGGTTGGAGGTCTCCCATAGGTAAGTAACTGCTGCAGATTCCTAGAGGCTTGGAATACTTTTCAGCCCCTAATCCCTGTGTTTGTTAAGTCTCTCACTCCATCTTGAATTTCTAAGTATTTGGCTTGTATACTTGCTCTACTCTCCCCCAAACACTATATACATGTATAAAGGAATATGAAGTGGCACATCGCTCTAAATGCTTGTTAACTACAGGGGGTGTGGTTTGCCCCTTTAAAAGAGCCCGTTACTAAGGCTATTCTGCTGGCTGTGTCATATTTGGGTTTTACCCCTTGCTCTGTGATACTTTCTGGCACGAGCATGCTATTTTCTCTTTACGCCGATTGCTGGTGCTCGGGCCTGCTCCTGTCACCTCAGCCTGTGTCTACTTCTAGTTTCTGATCTGCTAAGACTGAGGATTTATGCAAAATGCTGTTATTTTTAGGCCCCTGTTCCAGACTTCCTGAGATAACCAAAGCATCATAAAGTTTAAGTAATGGCAAGATTTCAAGCAGTCATTTTCCTAAAATAGTCCCATACCTGGGAACTCTTTGGATTCACTCCGAGACTCAAGGAATTTGCGTCAATTGCAGGTTCTCATTCAGGAGAAACACTAGAAATCTCGGGGCCCTCTCTGTGTACAGCTCCAGCTGCTTCCCTTCCTCAGCACGCCTGTAGGAAACAGAAGAAGAGGGGCGAATCTGGAGCAGACACTGAAGGCAGTGACTGCCAACACACACAACTCGGTCTGGAGCTGTGATTCCAGGATATGGGGCTCACTCAGCTGAGGGCAGAGCGTGGATGCACAGGTCATGGAGATGTGACTTATATGGGGTGGGAGCAAAGAGAGTGCTAGGGTCAGAGAGAGAGAGGAAGAGAAAGAAGGCTGGAGTCATCCCTGGAGGGGGAAAAAGCGATGATAGTGTGCGGGGATAAGAGAGAGAAAGCATAGATTAGTGGGGGTTTGGGAAAAGAAAAAGCTAATGTGCAATTTTCAATTCCTTGCCCCCTCTCCACTAATCAATAGTAATCTCAGGGTGACCACAAATGCACAGTTCTCGGGTATGGTGATGGCCTTGCACGCTCTCTGTATTCTGCCCTACAGGCTGAGCGTGCTCTCTTGGTGCCTGAAGGAAGGACGAACCAAGCACTGATCCAGCAGTGACAGGAGATGGGTAAAGGCTAATAATGGGTGTAATACCCCAGGCCAGATAAGCCCAGTTTGAAGGATAGGCAAAGGCATAGCCTTTAGGATTTTGTGCCATGTCACAACAAAGAAGGCATTACTGTAGCACTCTGACTCAATACATCCTTTTCTGCTTGGAGTCTCGGGAGGTGAACAACCCGCCCCCAACCCCGTTCCCCAAGCTCCAAGGGAAGACCCCCTACCTAAGTGTAACTCTAGTCCTGCCAAACTCTTAAAACTGACCCTGAGGCCATTAAAAACAGAAGCTTGCTGATGGGAAACAGATAGAAGGAAGCAAGGTGAGAGACTAGATAGGATGGCTCCCTAATGCAAGCTGGATAGCAAAAGGAAGAGGATGAGAGAGAACCGGAGTCTAGTATCATAGGCAAGACAGAAACCAAAGGAAATCTATAGGCCGAGCTACAGCGGTAGAATAAAAACAGAAGGATAACTGGAGGCAGGAGTACCCTCAGAAAATATTTTTTCACTACCTCCCCTGGCACTGTAAACCAGGAGAGGCAGTGGAGGCAAAAAAAACAGTAACAGTATTCAAGGAAGCCTGCGATACACTCAGAGGATCCTTAGCTATGGGGGAGGGAGGGGTAAAGCCTGGGATAAGCACAGAGGATCCTTAGCTGTGGGGAGTGAGGGGTAAAGCCTGCGATACACTCAGAGGACCCTTAGCTATGGGGAAGGGAGGGGTAAAGCCTGGGATAAGCACAGAGGATCCTTAGCTGTGGGGGAGTGAGGGGTAAAGCGTGGGATAAGCACAGAGGATCCTTAGCTGTGGGGGAGTGAGGGGTAAAGCCTGGGATAAGCACAGAGGATCCTTAGCTGTGGGGGAGTTAGGGGTAAAGCCTGGGATAAGCACAGAGGATCCTTAGCTGTGAGGGAGTGAGGGGTAAAGCCTGGGATAAGCACAGAGGATCCTTAGCTGTGGGGGAGTGAGGGGTAAAGCCTGGGATAAGCACAGAGGATCCTTAGCTGTGGGGGAGTTAGGGGTAAAGCCTGGGATAAGCACAGAGGATCCTTAGCTGTGAGGGAGTGAGGGGTAAAGCCTGGGATAAGCACAGAGGATCCTTAGCTGTGGGGGAGTGAGGGGTAAAGCCTGGGATAAGCACAGAGGATCCTTAGCTGTGGGGGAGTGAGGGGTAAAGCCTGGGATAAGCACAGAGGATCCTTAGCTGTGGGGGAGTGAGGGGTAAAGCCTGGGATAAGCACAGGGGATCCTTAGCTGTGAGGGAGTGAGGGGTAAAGCCTGGGATAAGCACAGGGGATCCTTAGCTGTGAGGGAGTGAGGGGTAAAGCCTGGGATAAGCACAGGGGATCCTTAGCTGTGGGAGAGTGAGAGGTAAAGCCTGGGATAAGCACAGAGGATCCTTAGCTGTGGGGGAGTGAGGGGTAAGCCTGGGATAAGCACAGAGGATCCTTAGCTGTGAGGGAGTGAGAGGTAAAGCCTGGGATAAGCACAGAGGATCCTTAGCTGTGGGGGAGTGAGGGGTAAAGCCTGGGATAAGCACAGAGGATCCTGAGCTGTGGGGGAGTGAGGGGTAAAGCCTGGGATAAGCACAGAGGATCCTTAGCTGTGAGTGAGTGAGGGGTAAATCCTGGGATAAGCACAGAGGATCCTTAGCTGTGGGGGAGTGAGAGGTAAAGCCTGGGATAAGCACAGAGGATCCTTAGCTGTGAGTGAGTGAGGGGTAAATCCTGGGATAAGCACAGAGGATCCTTAGCTGTGAGGGAGTGAGAGGTAAATCCTGGGATAAGCACAGAGGATCCTTAGCTGTGGGGGAGTGAGGGGTAAAGCCTGGGATAAGCACAGAGGATCCTTAGCTGTGAGTGAGTGAGGGGTAAATCCTGGGATAAGCACAGAGGATCCTTAGCTGTGGGGGAGTGAGGGGTAAAGCCTGGGATAAGCACAGAGGATCCTTAGCTGTGAGTGAGTGAGGGGTAAATCCTGGGATAAGCACAGAGGATCCTTAGCTGTGGGGGAGTGAGGGGTAAAGCCTGGGATAAGCACAGAGGATCCTTAGCTGTGGGGAGTGAGGGGTAAAGCCTGGGATAAGCACAGAGGATCCTTAGCTGTGGGGGAGTGAGGGGTAAATCCTGGGATAAGCACAGAGGATCCTTAGCTGTGGGGGAGTGAGGGGTAAAGCCTGGGATAAGCACAGAGGATCCTTAGCTGTGGAAAAGTGAACAGAAAGCCATGCATCAAGTGGTATCTATGGCCCTGCAATGGGAAGTAAAGTGGCAGACTAGATAGGCCTCATGGTCCTTATATGCTCTCACATTCTCTGTTTCTGTTTCTAGAAACCGAGTGACCTGGTGATCAAGCGGCACATCAGAAGACCTGGATTCCTAATGGCACAGTGAAAAGATGGTCTGAGGCAGAATCAGAGGTCAAGTGGCACAGTCAGAAGACACCAAAGTAGAACAGGTGGATAAGTGGCCACCCAAAGACAAACAAACGATGGTCTTGTCCTATGCTTCGTGCACTGTCTTTCCTTTTCCAGGTTCGTGCATTAGCCCACACTTCCTGCCCAGGTGCAAAAGGATTTTTAATGACAGACCATAGGAGAGGGTGAGTGGCCGGCTAACAAGCAATTGTATTTCTTGTTTGGTTTCCAAGAATACATTTATTGTTTTCCCTTTTTTTTTTCTGGAGATGCAGCAGCTCACAGACTTTCAGGCTCCTCTCACTTTTCCTTCTCACTCCCAGTTTGCCTTAGCAGGTTCAGCACTTGGTCACTGGGGCCAAGCTGTGAATATTTCTTTTGTAATCCACTGGCCCACCCTGCACCCTTAACCTCCCTCCCGTGCCTTTGATCTCTCACTTCGCGGGCCTGTCACCGCCTTGGCTGCTGTTGGGCTGGGTTCCCTGACACTGTACAGAAATTCCAGGCGAGACTTCCCACGGAGCCTGCACATCTAACCCCCTTCCTGGGCACGCTCTGCCCAGTAACAGCAACTTCACAGAGAGGGGTAAAGCACTTCCAAAACTGCACTACTGACATCTAAAAACAACAATATTCCGGCACTGGATCATCCTGAAGGGCCCCCAGATCAATGGGAGTCCTGGGTTCAAGTCTTGCCTTTGCCTCCTTCCTCCACACTTTGCATGCTGTGCACGTTGAGGGCTCTTCTGCAGTTTGCAAGACTTCTGGCATTTTTTCTGCCCCTTCGTTCCGTATTTTGCTGGCATCCCCTCCTGGCATTGTCGGTCCTTAACAATCCCATGTAAAGTATCTGTGTCTTTCACAAAAAAATAAGACCTTCCCCGGGAAAATCCCTGATAATTTCCAGCACAGCTCTAGAAAAGAACCTTGGGACACTATAGGAACAGCACATTGTGAGAATGCAGCTGAAGTGGCACTCACATGCCTCAGGCAAAAACCCTGCCTCTCTACACTGATCTCTAGAGCCCAGTCATAAAGGCACAGGCCTCCAGGGAGTAGCATCCTGCTCTGGGCTCCAAGAGATCACTGCGCTATGGGATGGGCTGTGGCACGAAGACAATGGGCACTGCTGACAGCACCCTGATGAGAGCCGGATGAAAAGGAGGCAGGAGAGAGGCCATGCACCAGCGATGGATGGTGGAAAAGCATCTAAGTTTCATAAACTCAAAACAAGGGAAAGTAGAAGCTTCTGATTTTGAACAGTACAGTAGCACCCTGATTTTTTCAGAACCATGATGATGTTAATGGCTAAACAGGAGATACTAAATAAAGCCTTTTTTTCTTTACCTTTATCATTTCAGTTTGCAAACTACCAGACATTTAATAAAGGAGGACAAGCTGTGCTGCTCCAGAGCACAGATCAGAGCCAGAGAACACGGCCCACTAGGGGAGAAGATGCATTCTCAGATTGCTCCTGCAAGCCTTCTCTGGCTCTGCTGTGCCACTGGGCCCCGGGGCCCTGCTGCGGTCTCCTGAACGCCCCTCACATAAAGCAGGGTGCACTGGAAGTCTCCCCCCCCCCCCCCCCCCTGCAGCTGAGCGCCACAAGCCTTACTGTCTCCCGCAGTCTGATGCTATAAAGCAGGCTGCAGTCACCACCCCCACCGAGCAGGCAGCTCCCTGCACATACCGACACAGGCAGCACACACCGACACAGGCAGCACACACCGACACAGGCTGCACACACCGACACAGGCTGCACACACCGACACAGGCAGCACAGGTCCCCCAGGCGCCCTTACCTGCTCCGGCTCCACCCAGGCACCGCTGGGACATCGGGCATCAGGAAATCCACTGAAAAAGAGCCGGAGGTGGGGGGTGCAGAGAAGCAATCACCGCCCCCGACCCCTCTCCGCACGTGACCTCCTCAGGTCGAGCAGCATCCAGCACCCCCGCACGATCCACCTGTGAATGAGGGCTCCCTCCCTAGGCGTGGAGCAACAGAGACTCCCCCGCCCCCTGTTGGCCCTGTGAGTCAGTGCAGCCCCCTTTCCCCTCTCCAGCCTCCGATTAGCCGCCGACAGCCCCCCCTCTGCTACAGCATCTCAGCATCTGCTGGGAGGGCTGCAGTGCCGGCATCCTCCTCCGGCCTAGCAGAGGAAAGGGTGGGTGGGGGGAGAGAGAAGCTTCAGACGGAACCTGCCTGTTCCAGGCTGCCCCCTCTCCGTGCCTGCGCTGGCCCCGCTCATGGATCCCGCTCCAGCTCGGCTCTGGCAAAGTTGCTCTGTGCTTCCAGCGCATGCAGGCAGGGCTGCTTTATTGTTTGCTTTTTCCTCCTTTGGCTGGATCGGCCCCTCCCCTGGAGGAGGCTGGATTTCTGTGCCCATGCATTACGGATCCTGCAGCCTGGTGGATGTGAGTGTGTGTGTGTGTGTGGGACTGTGACTGTGTGTGTGTGTGACAGTGTGTGTCTGTGTGTGTATGCATGTGTATCTATTTGTCCTTCCCCTCCCTGCCTCCAAATCCTAATGCATTATTCATGTGGACGCAGGAGAAGGCAAGGCCAGCCTATTCACCAGCACACAATAGAGATTTCAGGCTCTTCTGCAGGTACAGGGCTGGGAAGATCTCATCCACACTGGATTGCATATCCATAGGAAGCAGAGGCTGCAGCGCCGCAGTGCTGTTGTACCCATTTACCCTGGGAGGACTGGAGCCTGACAGCAGGACATCTCAAAATCTCGAAGCCTTAATAGGGTAGTTATGTTGTAGTTCTATACCCCGCTTTCCTTTCCCACAGTCAACCCAAAGCGGTTTACAAAACACACCAAACAGCAATACATCATGACAATAATCCATCAAAAATAGAACTATATAACAATACAATAAGCATTTGAATTAATTCTGACTGTAGCTACAAAATCAACCTTTTTTAAACCCAGCTACACTAACTGCACTAAGCAGAGGGGATATGATAGAGGTCTTTAAAACCATGAAAGGTGTAGAATGAGTAGATGTGGATTGGTTATTTACACTTTCGGATAACGTAAGGACTAGGGGCACTCCATGAAGTTAGCAAGTAGCACATTTAAGACTAATCAGAGAAAATTCTTTTTCACTCAATGCACAGTTAAGCTCTGGAATTTGTTGCCAGAGGATGTGGTTAGTGCAGTTAGTTTAGCTGGGTTTTAAAAAGGTTTGGATAAGTTCTTGGAGGAGAAGTCCATTAACGGCTATTAATCAAGTTGACTTAGGGAATGGCCTCTGCTATTAATTGCATCAGTAGCATGGGATCTTCTTAGTGTTTGGGTACTTGCCAGGTTCTTGTGGCCTGGTTTGGCCTCTGTTGGAAACAGGATGCTGGGCTTGATGGACCCTTGGTCTGACCCAGCACGGCAATTTCTTATGTTCTTAAACCTTTTTTAAACCCAGCTACACTAGAGTTTAATTGTGCATTGAGTGAAAAAGAACTTTCTCCAATTAGTTTTTGTTTTTTTTTCATCTGTTTATTGTGAGGTGACTTGAACATACATAAGGAACTAACACAACCATAAATGTGCTACATGCTAACTTCATGGAGTGCCCCCTAGTGCCTAGTCCTTCTATTATCTGAAAGAGTAAATAACTGATTCACATTTACCTGTTCTAGTTCTCTCACAATTTTAAGGACCTCTACCATATCCCCCCTCAGCCGTCTCTTCTCCAAGCTGAACAGCCCTAACCTCTTCAGCCTTTCCTCATAGGGGAGCTGTTCTATCCCCTTTATCATTCTGGTTGCCTTTCTCTGTACCTTCTTCATTGCAACTATATCTTTTTTGAGATGCGGCGACCAGAATTGTACACAGTATTCAAGGTGCAGTCTCACCATAGAGCGTTATAGAGGCATTATGACATTTTCCGTTTTATTCACCATTCCCTTTCTAATAATTCCCAAAATTCTGTTTGCTTTTTTGACTGCCGCAGCACACTGAGCCGATGATTTCAATGTGTTATCCACTATGACACCTAGATCTCTTACCTGGGTGGTAGTTCCTAATATGGAACCTAACATTGTGTAACTATAGGTTATTTTTCCCTATGTGCATCACCTTGCACTTATCCACATTAAATTTCATCTGCCATTTGGATGCCCAATTTTCCAGTCTCACAGGGTCCTCCTGTAATTTATCACAATCTGCTTGTGATTTAACTACTCTGAATAATTTTGTATCATCTGCAAATTTGATTACCTCCCTCATCATATTCCTTTCTAAAACATTTATAAATATATTGAAAAGCACGGGTCCCAGTACAGATCCCTGAGGCACTCCACTGCCCACTCCCCTCCACTGAGAAAATTGTCCATTTAATCCTACTCTCTGTTTCCTGTCTTTTAGCCAGTTTGTAATCCACGAAAGGACATTGCCACCTATCCCATGACTTTTACTTTACCTTGAAGCCTCTCATGAGGAACTTTGTCAAATGCCGTCTGAAAATCCAAATGCACTACATCTGCCGGTTCACCTTTATCTACATGTTTATTAACCCCTTCGAAAAAGAAAAGCAGATTTGTGAGGCAAGACTTGCCTTGGGTGAAGCCATGCTGACTTTGTGCCATTAAACCATGTCTTTCTATATGTTCTGTGATTTTGATCTTTAGAACATTTTCCACTATTTTTCCTGGCACTGAAGTCAGGCTAACTGGTCTACAGTTTCCCGGATCTCCCCTGGTGCCCTTTTTAAATATTACATTAGCCACTCTCCAGTCTTCAGGTACCAATTTTTACTAATAGGTCTGAAATTTAATTTTTTAGTTCATGCAGAACCCTGGGGTGTATACCATCCAGTCCAGGTGATTTACCACTCTTAAGTTTGTCAATCAGGCCTACCACATCTTCTAGGTTTACCATGATTTGGTTCAGTCCTTCTCAGGAACGAGTATCTCCCCAACATCCTCTTCAGTAAACACCGAAGCAAAGAAATTGTTTAATCTTTCCGCAATGGCCTTATCTTCTTTAAGTGCCCCTTCAACCCCTCGATCATCTAATGGTCCAACTGGCTTGTTTGCAGGCTTTCTGCTTCAGAAATATTTTTAAAAGTTTTTACTGTGATTTTACCTCTACGGCCAACTTCTTTTCAATTCTCTCTTAGCCTGTCTTATCAATGTCTTACATTTAACTTCCCAACGCTTATGCTTTATCCTATTTTCTTCTGTTGGATCCTTCTTCCAATTTTTGAATGAAGGATCCAACAGAAGAAAATAGGATAAAGCATAAGCGTTGGCTAAAATAGCCTCTTTCACTTCACCTTTTAACCATGCCGGTAATCGTTTTGCCTTCCTTCCACCTTTCTTAATGTGTGGAATACATCTGGACTGTGCTTCTAGAATGGTATTTTTTAACGATGTCCACGCTTTTTGCACACTTTTTACCTTTGTAGCTGCTCCTTTCAGTTTTTTTCTAACTATTTTTCTCATTTTATCAAAGTTTCCTTTTTGAAAGTTTAGTACTAGAGTCATGGATTTGCTTACTGCCTCCTTCCAGTCATTAAATCAAATTTGATCATATTATGATCACTATTGCCAAGCAGCCCCACCACCGTTATGTCTCTCAGCAAATCCTGTGCTCCACTGAGAATTAGATCTAAAACTTTTCCCTCTCTCGTCAGTTCCTGAACCAGTTGCTCCATAAAACTGTCATTTATTCCATCCAGGAACTTTATCTGTCCAACATGTCCCGATGTTACATTTACCCAGTTAATATTGGGGTAATTGAAATATCCCATTATTACTGCACTACCAATTTGGTTAGCTTCCTAATTTCTCTTAGCATTTCACTGTCCGTCTCACCATCTTGACCAGGTGGACGGTAGTATACCCCTATCACTATACTCTTCCCCAACACACAAGGGATTTCTACCCATAAAGATTTGATTGTGCATTTAGTCTCATGTAGGATCTTTATCCTGTTGGACTCTATGCCATCCTGGACATAAAGCAGCACCCTGCCTCCCAGATGCTCCCCTCTGTCATTGCGATATAATTTGTACCCCAGTATATGGTTATCCTCCTTCCCCCATGTCTCTGAGAAGCCAATTAAGTCATTGTCATTATTCACTGCTATACATTCTAATTCTCCCATTTTACTTCTTAGACTTCTGGCATTAGCATATAAACATTTCAAAGTGTGCTTTTTGTTTGTATTTTCATTCTGCTTTTTTAATTGATAGGGATTAATTGGAATATTTTAGCTCAGGTGAGTTTTTAATTACAGGCACTTGGACTACTTTTCTAATTATTGGAACCTCTCTGTTGGGATGCCCTAATTCTAATGCATCATCAGTATCCTTTGAAGATACCTCCCTCCGAGCCATGCGCTGCTGAGCGACTGTCGGCTTTCCCCTTTGTTCTAGTTTAAAAGCTGCTCTATCTCCTTTTGAAAGGTTAGCGCCAGCAGTCTGGTTCCTCCCTGGTTAGGGTGGAGCCCATCCCTTTGGAAGAGACTCCCCCTTCCCCAAAAGGTTCCCCAGTTCCTAACAAAACTGAATCCCTCTGCCTTGCACCATCGTCTCATCCACGCATTGAGACTCCGGAGCTCTGCCTGCCTCTGGTGACCTGCGCGTGGAACAGGGAGCATTTCAGAGAATGCTACCCTGGAGGTTCTGGACTTCAGCTTTCTACCAAGTCATTCACTCTTTCAACCCATTCACCCACTATACCATTCACAAAATATCCATTAAGCCAGTGGTTCTCAACCTTTTTTCTATCAGGACATACCTGAGAGATGATGCTCACATGCATGGCACACTGAACACATGACCTTCTTGGGAGTAAATATAAGCACATGCTCCGCATCCACAGGAATCCCCCACTTCCTAACAAAAGGTGCAGAGCAGAACTAAGACATTTCCCTTACAACTTACTATACAAAAAAAAAAATCTGATTCTGGTCTCCTCCCAATAACAGCATAACAAACTCCCTCTGCTACCAAGTGCATTGTAAAATAATACAAAACCTGGAAAAAAAAAACTCACTCTGTACATGTCTATCAGGCCTGCCATACTGCAGCAGCACTAGCTCCAAGAAATGAAAAAGCAATAGCTCTGTGTTATTGTTTGTAAGGTTTTGGGTGGACCCTTGGACACTGTGGCTGCTGACCACGCCCATGGGGGGGGAAGTCCCGTGAGGGGCCACAGGTCAGGCTCAGCTTAGGACACACAACACAGATAGATCTTTTATTAACAGTACTGAGGAGCCACCAGAGGTGGCAGTAGTGAGCAGAGATGAAGCCCGGCTGGGCTTGTAGTCCCTCAGGGCTCTGGAACAGCGATCCCACAATGGCTGTGCTGTAGTGAAGAGAAACTGAGATAGTGAGTACAATGAAGTATATGCAGGGTTCTGGAATAGAGCCTCGTTGGTTGAGAACTCACACAGCGGTTTCTCTAGGTAGGGAACACAGGAGCTGGAGTAGAGGCAGGCCCTCGAGGAGCGAGTACCTGGTTCCAGGGAACAGCTCTGAGAGAAGTAGATGGTAACTCACTGATGGTGTAGGCAGCGGTATCTTCCAGGCAGAAGTAGTGTTCAGGCAGCGAGTCCGGGAACATGGGCCCTCGAGGAGCGAGTACCGGTTCCAGACAGCGACCTGAAAGAGAAGAGAGAGGCCCCTGAGGAGCGGGTACCCCAAACAGAGTAAGTCCAATAATGGAGAGGCAGAGTAGCTAGGTACGGAGAGGGAATCCCATCCGTAAGGAGTTCACCAGTACGAGTACCTGTTGCTAACTCGATTAGGTAGCAGTAGTGTAGGCTTTTTGTATCTGGGATGCATGATGTCATCACAGGGGGACGCCCCTGAGGTTCTCGCCAAAGAAAGTATTTGAAGCAGGGCCGCGCACGCGCCCTAAGGCAGCTGGACAGCATGGCGGGAGGCAGCGCCCAAGCTGGACCGCGGACGCCAGAGAGGACGGCAGGCAGATGCCGCAGCAGCCAAATGTCTGTCAACCGCGGGAGGAGTCACCAGAGAGGTAAGGAGGGCAGAGTGGAGACGTCAGGCAGCGACAGTCGTAACAATACCCCCCTTCAAAGGGCGGTCTCCTCTGTGGGTACCAAGTTTAGGTTTTGAAGGATGCGCAGATGAAATTGACGGAGCATCTCTTTATCAAGGATGTTAGCCTGAGGCTTCCAAGAGTTTTCTTCGGGGCCGAAACCCTCCCAAGAAAGGAGGTATTCAAGTGTTTTCCCTCGTCTTCGGACATCAAGAATCTCTTCAACCTTGAATTCTAGGTCATCTTCTGCGTTGATGGCAGGTGGTTCCTGAGTCTTGGAAGAGAATTGTCCTTGACCTCTGTCTGTCCTGTCGCACCTGCCGTTCCCAGGCAGCGGGCCCAAAATGGCTATCAAGTGGCCAGAGAGCTACCCCAGAGATCAGCATTGCATTGTTTGGTCTCTTCTGGTGCATTCGGGTTCAGCAGAGGTCAGGGCTCCGAGTCTCTAGCCTGTCCTCCCATGCTCGGATGCACCTCGCTTGCTTCAGCGCTTCTCCGGAGTTCGCCCTCTGGGGCCGTACCGTGGCCTAAGGGCACACTAATTCTCCAGAATTGGGACCTCTCCGTAGCGCTCCCGCAACAGATTGCAAAGGTCATGTGTCCAGTTAGTGCGTTCCTTTGACGGGCCCATGTCTTGATTTCCAGAGTTCCTGATCCAAGAAATTTTTTTCTTAAGAATTTTTTGTCTAAGTCTTTCTCTTGAATCCCTCGACCTGCTGGAGGTGCCAGCCATTGCTTGGGATTTTTTCTTTTCTCTACAACCCGCAGGAGGCGCTAGCATCTGCTTGATTACTAAGAACCTTTCTTGGGAAGCACCTGTATGGCCTGAGTATATTCTTGCTTCACGACCTGAAGGAGGCACCTACACCCAGGTTCATTGGCTTCCACAAGCTGCCTAAGCTTCTGGTTCCTTCATCCTTGTTTTCCGTCTCACCGGGAGTGCTACATTTTTTCCCTGGGTTTATTTTTTTTTTCTTCACGACCTGCAAGAGGCACCTGCACCCAATGTAGTTATCCCTATGCAGCTGGAAACCCTATGCCTCATGTCTATGAGCATCATCCCCCTGCATGGGGCATCTGCACTTCGTGGTTCCCAATTCTACAGCCTAACGGGGCTCCTCATTCCAGACGACCTGCAGGAGGTGCCTGCACCCCACCTGTTGCCATCTTCCGATTGGGGCCTGGATTACTTCTTTTCCACACTTGTGTGGAACCACCAATTTATCTCTGCTTGGTATGCTCAGCTTTCTCAGATTCAACTGGTTTCCATGCTTCAGTTTTGCTTCACCACCTCTCAGTATTGTGCAAGCCTTCTACTCTTCTGTTGTGTCATCATTCCTGCCATCTTAACAAACGATCTCGTTGGCATTCTTCCTGGATGCTCCCTGGGTCCTACTACCCTGCCAAGAGAAACTTCTGTCCTTTATGAAGGCGTTATGGAGAGCCCACCTATCCGAAGTCCTATAAGTTATCATGCTTCCTCTTGCTCAGAGGACTAATGCCTTATGCTATATGTGTGTCTTCAGCTCAACCAGAGCTTGGATCACCACTGGAATGTCTTTGGTACTAAGAACATTCAGTTCACCGATACTCCCCAATCCGCAGTCCAGACTTCTCATTTACAGCTTTGGCTACAGTAGAATCTTCATAGTTCAGCCCTTCCTTGGATTCTTCAATGCAATTTCAACCTAGCGGATCCATTTATACTCCTTCTGCGACCGCCTCAGCCATGGGAGATATAAGAAATGATTCTCCGACCTTTACCCTGCCATTTCCAAGGCGGTATATGGGCCATAAGTTTTCAATGACCTTGTTTGCAAGAACACGAGATGCAGCATAAGAACATAAGAAAATGCCATACTGGGTTTGACCAAGGGTCCATCAAGCCCAGCATCCTGTTTCCAACAGTGGCCAATCCAGGCCATAAGAACCTGGCAAGTACCCAAAAACTAAGTCTATTCCATGTAACCATTGCTAATGGCAGTGGCTATTCTCTAAGTGAACTTAATAGCAGGTAATGGACTTCTCCTCCAAGAACTTATCCAATCCTTTTTTAAACACAGCTATACTAACTGCACTAACCACATCCTCTGGCAACAAATTCCAGAGTTTAATTGTGCGTTGAGTAAAAAAGAACTTTCTCCGATTAGTTTTAAATGTGCCCCATGCTAACTTCATGGAGTGCCCCCTAGTCTTTCTACTATCCGAAAGAGTAAATAACTGATTCACATCTACCCGTTCTAGACCTCTCATGATTTTAAACACCGTCCTCTATCATATCCCCCCTCAGTCGTCTCTTCTCCAAGCTGAAAAGTCCTAACCTCTTTAATCTTTCCTCATAGGGGAGTTGTTCCATTCCCCTTATCATTTTGGTAGCCCTTCTCTGTACCTTCTCCATCGCAATTATATCTTTTTTGAGATGCCTGCAACCCAGTAAGATGTATAACCTGCGCCTTCAGTGATGTTCTGTGTACGTCCTTGTTTGAATCATTGATTACCTTCATTCCATGTCTTCAGCCTTGTGTACTTCATCTCTTCAGTCCTTCTCCAAGGAATTCCAGCTCCAGTTCTTGGACCCTCGATCTCCCCTTGATGGTATGGATGTGATACCTTTGACCCTTCCAAGCTGCTGAAAGGAGACTTGAGGAGAGGGTCTTTGAGGAAGGGGTGCTGTTTCGAAGCTGCTTGCAGGCCTAGCCACAAGCAGCCTCTCACCTCCAATGCGGCCCGAGCACCGCTGCTGTCTGTCTGCTGCCGACACTTCCACTTTTCACGCGACCTGAGTGCTACCGCCAACCTGCTTCTTCTTTATGGCGTGGAGCCACTGACGTCTGGGCCTTGTTTCGCGGTCCTGTGCCACCTCCAGTCTTGATCTTCACAGCATGGATGCCGCTGCCGCTGTCCCAGGTCCTGGCCTCCCTCTAGGCAGATGGCCATGCCTCTCTCGATTATTTAAAAGCCCCGCGGCCCCGCCTGGTGAACTCATCTGGGTGTCTTCTCTTCAGCCCTATAAAAGGGCTCCTCGTCAGTCCCTTGTTGCCTTCGCAAGGAGCCAGTCTGCTCCTGGATTCCTCATCTGTTCCAGCTCTTCGTTCCAGGAGGCTCCGAGGTCCATCTTCGCTTCTTCAAGGTCCTCTGTTCTTTGTGGGAGCTCCCTTGTCTTCATCCATGGTTCCTGGTCTCTCATTGGATCCTGCATCCTCGTCTTTCCTGTCTCCAGATATTCCTGTCTCCAGGTGTTCCTGACGTTCCTGATGTTTCACATTCCAGTCCTGATCCTAATGTCCTCGTCTCTGACTCTTCATCCTGCTTCCAGGTTTCCTACTTGTCCACTTTTCCTGGCGTACCACCATCGTGGTCCATGACCAACCCATGGGGGGTTATGTAGGGCGCTTCGTGGCACAAGACCTGTCTTCACATCTGCAGCGCAAGTCTCTGGAAGGCCCTTGTTTTTAATGCCAAGGTCTGTTCCTGAATCCAAGTTCCGACTCTTGATTCCTGTTCCCGGTCTTTGGAGTACCTTGTTCCTGCTTCCATCCATGCCCAAGAGTCAAGCCAGAAACTGCTTCACTTCAACATGGGCCGCGACCAGCCACGGGCAGCTATGTAGGGCACGCCTCATGCAAGCCTCTCCTGAATCTTCGACATGTTTCCAGTTCCAAGTCTCCACTTTCTCGCCTGGAGTCTGCTTTGCTTACGGCGTGGTCAGCAACCAGCCATGGGTGGCTGTGTAGGGCACACTGCAGTGCAGTACTCAACCTGTACCAGAGCCTGAATCCTGAATCCTTGTCCGAGTCTTCCAAGAATCCTGTAACCTTGTCCGAGTCTTCCAAGTATCCTGAATCCTTGCCTGAGTCTTCCAAGTGCCTTGTCTTGTTCAAGTCTCCAAGTGCCTTCATCTCGTCCAAGACTCCAAGTACCATCGCCTGTCCTCGACCTCTGTCCATCCTGTCACACATGGCATTCCCAGGCCGTGGGTCCGAAAGGGCTATCACGTGGTTTGCGTTCTTTGGTCTCTTCTAGTGCATTTGGGTTCGGCAAAGGTCAGGGTTCCGAGTCTCTAGCCAGTCCTCCCATGCTCGGATGTGCCTCGCCTGCCTCGGCAGTTCTCCAGAGTTAGCCCTCTGGGGCCGTGCTGTGGCCTAAGGGCACACTATCTCCCCAGAATCGGGACTGCTCCCTTGCACTCCCACAACATTTGCAAAGCATTCTACCTCTCTCTCCAAGGTATACCTTATATTATTTGTAGCAATTTTTTTAAACTTAATATTTATTTGCCACCAAAAATCAGAAACATACATACATTTCCTTGGTGTATAGTTATCAATCCCCTCCCCCCACCCCCTCCCCCATGTATATATCATCCAACATAATCCATAACAGGATGAAATATACATCGTAAGATACTTGTGGCCAACAATTGGTTGCCCAAACAAAATACTCAATATCAAAAATATACAGAAAGTCTCTGCTTCCCTAACTGGAGATCTCTTTACAGTATTGTCCAACCACTCTTGAAATGGATTCCATGATTTTTGAAAACGTCCAAGATTATCAGTCCAAACAGTGGTCAACTTCTCCATGTAGTGTATGAATCTCAACTTCCTTTGCACTGCTTGAATAGGCAGCATTATGTCCCTCTTACACCATTTCATCAAGATGTACCGAGCAGCAATTGCAACATGACGTAAAAGTTTATTCTGTCCCATAGGTAGATGGAGTGATGGCACATTCAGTAACCATATACTTGGATCTTCAGGATTACACATGTCAAAAGCTCTCTTGTCAAATAAAAAACCTTTCCCCAAAATTTTTGAATTGTTGGGCATGCCTACCATATATGCCAAAAGACCCATGCATCCCACATTTACGCCAACACATAGCATCAATACTAGGATATAGTCTATGCAGTCTTTCTGGGGTTATATACCATCTCTAAAGAACTTTATACCCATTTTCAACTAATAATGAAGAGAGACAGAGCTCCTCCCAACCGACACAAAACAAAATTCCCATTGTTCTCCTCCCAAGCCACCCCTATATCCACTTCCCAAGCTATCACATAATTAAATTTTTTCTCCTTCACCTTATTTAATAAAGAATATATCTTGGAAATGCAAACCTTAATCATGCGGCTTTCTCACGATATCCCTCAAAAGTGGATTTCTCCTGTATTTTATGTATTTATTTAAAAGATTTTATATTCCGCAAATACACACACAAAGTAGATCTATGCGGTTTACAAATTAAAAGAGAAACACACATAGCAATAAAAACAAAATAAAATGACGCAACAGTTAAGCGGTTCACATACAGAATAAATCTGACTTCAGTTAATAAGTATTTAGAAAATAAGAGACTTCAAGATATGCATAAAAATCTTTACTAAGGATCCCATATTTATCCTGCAGGTCCGCAAAGTCTACTACCCTCTGTCCATTCTATAAGTGACCAATCCTCTCCAACCCTAACTGGCAAATGCACAATATTCAATTCCTGCAATAAACTCTGAATTGTATCTATTAGGAGTACTAAACTAATAATTTTGTTTCCCTAGTAAAATTCTTTTCCACCTTTCCCATAGGTATAACGTACACTTGGGACAGGGAAAACAAGCAACTCTTCTACATTTTGCTTTCCTGGAATTCAAAAACTATCATATATAGGAATATTCCCCAGAAGTGCTTGTTCAATATCTACCCAATGTTTCCTATGAGCCCATATTTGGCAGTCGCCCACACCTTTCAACTGAGACACTATATATTATTTTAGCATATTCAGAACTCCCAATTCTCCTTCTGCTTGGAGTGATATAAAATAGTTTTAGCTATCCTAGGAGGCCTTCACTTCCATATCAGGGCAAACATGTTCTTCTGAAGATTCCTAAGAGCACATATTGGGACGATATGCTGAATTGTCTGACTTAAGTAGCATAACTCAGGCAGACATTCATCTTAATTGTAGCTATCCTTTCCAGCCACAAAAGTGATTGTTTATCCCATATATCAAGAGCTTTGGGCAAAGATTGTAAAAAGCACTCATAATTAAGCCGAAAGAGATCTGAAAAATCCCTGCCCAAACTGACACTCAAATATCTCAGTTTATCCTTAGCCCATTTAAAAGGACATTGTTCTTGCAGTTTGGTGCTTCTTGTCCTGGAAGAAAAATACCCAGAATCTCTGATTTGTTCATATTCATTTTGAATCCAGACACTTTTCCAAACCTCTCCACTTCCATCATCATGTTCCGCAAAGACATCTCTGGTTCAGTAAGTGTAAACATTATATCATCTGTGTATAAGGAAATTTTATAATGACCATCCCCAGTTTGAAGTCCCATTGTATTGGAATACCCCCTAATCCTGTCTGCAAAGGGTTCTATACTGTTTAGCATAGTGAGACAGGTTAATGAATTTTCATACATTATCACGAGCCTTATGGTCTGGCAAAAACCCTGATTGGTCTTTATGTATAAGTGACAGAATAGCTAACCTCAACCTTCGGGCCAGAATCTTTGCTAAAAATGTTAGATCTATATTAATAAGTGAAATTGGTCAATATGAACTATACAGATTGGGATCTTTCCCTTCTTTTAGCAAGACCGGTAATCCCCACCACATTTGCCCTTGGCAAGAGCTCACCACCCTCTCTCAAATGATTAAACAGTCTTTGAAAACCTTAAGAATTTTGGGGTAAACCATCAATACCAGGTGCCTTCCCCAATTTCAGATACTTAATTACCCATAACACCTCCACCAATGTAATTGGACCATACAACTTTTCTCCTACTTCTTCCCTCAAAGTTGGCAACTATATATCCTGCAAATACACATCTATGATTTCCTCAGTGATTTCCTCATCTTGTTCATATAATTCCTCATAAAACTGAGAGAATCTCTGCCAGATACCAGCCCTCTCCATCAAGTAAGCTCCCTCTCTATTCTTGACTTTTACGATATGTGCCTGAGTAAATTTTGCTTTAAGTTTATGAGCTAAAAGTTTACCAGCCCTATTCCCTGATTCATAATACGATTGTTTGACCAGATCTAACTGATAAACTATATCTTTAGCGTCTACTAGTTGTAATTTATGTCTTGACTCTTCCAACTCCCTAAAGATGCTACGAGCAGGGTTTTGTTTATGCCTCAACTCTAAGTTCACTATTACTTTCTTCAGCTCACATTTAATCCTATTTTTCTCTTTATTTTTTTTATAAATCTTGATTTAAAGACTCAGAAAATACAAAAAACCATAAAGTAAGGAAAAGCAACCAAGAAAATTATATGTGAGTCCTCTAGCTATACAACCAATGTTTACTCTTAACAGTAAAGTTGTCTCCAAGTCGATGGACTCATATCTTCATGTAGTATCATGAAGGGTATGTGACATAAGTTCCATAATGGCAACATCAGCAACTACGGGTTTCCAGTGTTCAAGCTGAGGCTTTGACTTCCAAAAATAGGCAATGGTTATACTGACAGCATTCAGTAGATGGTCAATAAGTCATCAAACCCATTTATCTTGAGGGGCATCTTCCCATCGTCCCAACAAACATAGAGAGGCTGTTAGCTGAATCGCAAAATGCGTGATCTGCAGAATAGTGGCCTGAACCTGTAATCAAAAATCCATAACAACCAGACAATCCCACCATATATGCAAGTATGAAGCAATGGAATCACAACCCCTCCAACACAAGGTACTTGCAGCACTAAAATTTGGCAAAAATAAAGGATATCTATATGTTCTATGTAAAAGGCAGAACATAAGCTCCCAATTCTTGTTAAACTGAGATTATTTAAAAGTAGCATGCCAAACATCCCACCAATCATCTTCATCTAAGTGCAAAGATAAATCTACATTTCATTTATTAATAAGGGCAGTGCTGGTTTCCATTTGTCTTTCTTTTTATAGGTGGCCAGGGCTAATACCTTTCCATGGATAACTACTTTGAGGCAGTCCCACAGAACTGCCAATGTTACCCCTCCACATCATTATGTTCTATATATTCTACAATGGCCTCTTGTATTTGTTGACATATATCTGCTTCCTGCAATAAAGGATCATTAAATTTCCAAAAACGTCTGCTTCTGTCATTTAAATCATTAGTAACTTCCCACCACACTGGGGCATGGTCTGACCAGGTGATTGATCCAATATCAGCCCCCTTTGTCCTGGACACCAATAACTTATCTATATGAAAATAATCTATCCTTGTATAAAAATTGTATGGCTTCAAATAGAAGGAATAATCCCTAGAAGGATTGAGAGTTCTCCATACATCTATTAATTGCCATTTTTTCATGACAGCCTTTAATCTAAATCTCAGGGCTTTTGAAATTAAGATGGACCCAGAAGAGCTGTCAAGAGAAGGGTTCCTGATTAAATTAAAATCTCTCCCAAATATTAAGTAACCACTTGCATGCAGTACCAGCTACTTATTCACAAGATCTAAAAATTCCCTTTGATGAGAATTAGGGCAATATACATTCACCAACAGGTACTTCTCATTTGCAATGGACAGCTGAACAATGACATATCACCCTTCTATATGTCTATGCACATGATCAATACATGTAATGGCATCCCTAGCTAAAAGAATCTCCACCCTCCATATATATTTTTGGAAGTACACAATGCAAGAAACATATTAGGATAATGTCTAGATACTAGCAATCTCACATCCCTTTCGCATAGATGGATCTCCTGAATAAAGGCCACAGTTACTCAGAGAGATCCCAGTTCTCTAAATAACATTTGGCTCTTGAAGAGCGAATTCAAGCCCTTTACATTTAAAGACACAAACTTAATCCCCTGCATGTGACATTACAAGATTTACAAAAAAAAAAAAATCATCAGACTAATTCCCACTGCCATAATCCACTTCTCCCATCTCTGTTCCCATAAAACAGACCCTCTATGCATCCTAACACCTCTCAATACAGCCATCCCCTCATATCTATTCACAATGACTATCTCTCCTCCCCCATTTCCCCCCATCGACCCCCTCACCCATAGTAGCTTCCCTTTCCCTTCCCCTGCAACTTGCTACAAATATAACATCTCCACACCCCAAGAGGGAATGAGCCTCTGCAATCATCCCGCCAAGCCCCCACCACACTTCCCACTCTTAACCAAACATACCCTTAACCAACTAGGTCAACGGATATATCACAACAATATATCCTCCCAAGTTATCGAACTGTCAGAATAACTAACATGCATTCCTACAACAACAAAAAAAGAAAGCAGCATCTTGAAGCTGCCAGTCGCCAGCAAGCAATGCTCCCACTTTACAGTGTCATCCCTCTCAGATAGGATTGGAGAGATGTGATACAGCTCCTTCTGAATTCCTTCTCAAGCATCATCTACCCTTGGCCACATGCTGCCACTTTGGTCTTTCCTGCTCTGTTTGGCCAGCACAGGATGTCAACCCCAGAAGCTTGTAAAATCGCCATGGCTTTGGTTTCAGATTTTTATCCTGGAGGTGGTGACCTCGCTGATTGTGAAAGCCAATCCAACCAGGAAAAGCCATCGATATCTGAGGTTTTCTTTACGCAGCAAAGAAGTCACTGCTTCCAGCTCCTTACGTTTTTTTGTTTTTATAGTAGAGGAGGATAAATCATAAACTGCTATTTTATTTCCGTCCCATGTCAAGGATCCCATCTTGCACATCTGGTTCATTTTTTTCTTTTACTCTGAAGTTATGCAGACAAGCAATAATGTCTCTTGGAACATTTTGAAGGGCAGCTCCCAGAGCCCTATGCGCGCGATCAATAGCAATTTCGATCTGCCTGGCTACTCCTCTGTCTCACCGCTGGCCATTAAAATGGCTCAGCAGATCTGCTCCTCTACCTCCATGGTATTTTCATATGCCTTGGTCTCTGACAGCCCCCAGATTCTTATATAAGGCCGCCAGGAACAATTTTCTAGGTCTTCAAATTTATTAGCCAAATCAACATTGGCCTTTTGTAGCTCAGTCACCGAAGATCTCAATTGCATCACCACGACTGATTGCTCCTCCACAATGGCTTCAACCTCCTCTACTCTCCTAGCATCATAGTCCATAAGATCAGGCACTGTCTCTCTCAACTCTTTTTTTTTGCAAAATCATTTTTATTGCAAAGGCAAGCATTTCCACACGCATAGCAGAATACACAAAAAATCGATATCAATAAGAGAACAAACAATACAGTGGTTATGCAAGTCTCCTTTTAGATAACAGTATCTACCCCTGTAGACAACCAAGACCCCGAACCAATCCCCAATCACATTCAAGCAACGCACATCAAGCACACCGCACACAAACCATTCAGACAACTGCCTCACCCTCTAAACACAACCGCACCCCCCACCCCCCCCCACGAGCCCTGCCCAGAAGCCCCATAGTACATATAAGTTCAGTACAACCCCGAAGGCTCTAGCAAGCCCAAAAGGAAAAAAAAGAGAAAAAGAGAATCAGCAGGGACAGTATGCAGCATAGTCCACTCAGGGGTTACTTGCCCCAGAGGGACTGGAGTACGAAGTAACAGTATATCCTGCTGTATCCAATTGAGTCTGTAAATCCAAGGAGAGAGAAGAGTAATAACGAGCCCTGCAATCTGCATAGTGCTTATCCATGGGCTTAGGAGATTTGGGAAAGTCCAATCGCTCCAACAAAGCCATGTTCATCATGCGATGATGCCAGGCCGCTAGTGAAGGTGTGATCAAAGGCTCGATCCACTCAGCAAGTATAGTACGGCATGCTAGTAGGAAAGCAATTCTGCCAAAGCTGTCCTGGGCCCCGGTACACTTTGCAGAGAGCGCTTCCGGTCCAGCCAGCAGGAGCACAGCAGACAACCGTAAAGGCGTCTGAACACATTTGGTGACACAGGCCAGTAATTGAGTCCAGAAAGTCTCCAGAGACGAACAAAGAATCAACCGATGCAGCATGCTGCCGTCTGTTCTGGAACATTGAAAACGTAGTGAAGAGGAGAGGCAACCCATACGAAAACGGCGCACATCGTCACAAATAGTGTGATGGATAATGTGAATTGGTTATTTACTCTTTCAGATAATAGAAAGACTAGGGGGCACTCCATGAAGTTAGCATGTGGCACATTTAAAACTAATCGGAGAAAGTTCTTTTTCACTCAATGCACAATTAAAATCTGGAATTTGTTGCCAGAAGATGTGGTTATGGTTAGTGCAGTTAGTATAGCTATGTTTAAAAAAGGATTGGATAATTTCTTGGAGGAGAAGTCCATTACCTGCTATTAATTAAGTTGACTTAGAAAATAGCCACTGCTATTACTAGCAACAGTAACATGGAATAGACTTAGTTTTTGGGTACTTGCCAGGTTCTTATGGCCTGGATTGTCCACTGTTGGAAACAGGATGCTGGGCTTGATGGACCCTTGGTCTGACCCAGTATGGCATGTTCTTATGTTCTTATGCCATGAACTGCTAGCATTGATGGAAGTTGTATCGGGTGATTTGATGCACCACGTGTCACCGATGCTGTTGGCACCAACGGCACCGATGATGACGACATTGATGGTTCTGGTGCTGATACACTGCGCTTAGAATGTTAATGTTTCTTCAGTGCAGGCTGCGATGGTTCCAGAAACTGATGCCACTTCACCTTCAATGCCAGGCGGCTAGCAGAACTTGACCCCACAGTTTCAGCCTGAGAGATCATGGAAGTTTTTGATGAACTCCTGCTCAACTCCTTTCCTGATGAGGCAGACAAGGGTGCACTGCTAGACAAGGACCTACTGCAATTCCAGAGAGATTTATGGAGTTCATCAATTTTAAGAGCCCTGGACCTCTGTGGGCGCAGTAACATATGTCCACCAGCACAGCAGTTTTTCTGGTCATGAGCCAGCCCAAGGTATTGATAACACAATTCATGGCCATCGATGAGGGACATAATCTTCCCACAGATACAACTCTTAAAACCGCTCACCACAGTTGATTTCTTCTTCTGCCTAGAAATGGAAGAAGGGAAGGCCACATTTCACTGTGTCTTTTTTTTTTTTTAGTAGCACTGAAAAGGGTTGCTGTGAGGCTGCAGAGGCTGTGAGGCAACTTTAGAAAAATAAACTAGCCTAAAAATATCTTGAATAAAATAGTTTTTAGAATTTTTAAAGAAAATATGTAGGAGAGAGAGATCATGACCATCATGACAAAAAATGATTGAGGACACTCACAAGGCAACACCGCGCGGGAACTCCTGCACATGCTTGGTAGAGCTCAAAGCTTTACTAGCATGTTTCATCACTCACATGTAACAGCTAATTCAGCCTGCTTATCAACAGAAAATGGCTTGGTGGATAGGAAATGAATGGGTTGATGGAGAATGGGTGAATGAGATGGTGAGTGAATGGCATGATAGCCGTAGTCTTATCTTAACCCCTGTATCATAATTGTATCATAATTGTATCAAAGCCGTATCTTAACCCCTGTATCATAATTGTATCATAATTGCTAGTATCTTAACCCCTGTATCATAATTGTATCATAATTGTATCAAAGCCGTATCTTAACCCCTGTATCATAATTGTATCATAATTGTATCATAATTGCTAGTATCTTAACCCCTGTATCATAATTGTTCTCTTTAAGATATAATTATTAATATAGTTGTCTAAGAAACCCTTTTGTACTCCCTGTTCTTATATTCATATATATCCCCTGTATTTGTTGCATATCGCTATTAATTACACATATCTATTGTATATTTGTTTTCCACATCTTTCTACTGTTCGTTGTAAGGGCCATGCCCACTAGTTAATAGTTGTATGTAAACCCATACGATGTGCAAACAGCTATCGGTATATAAGAAACTCCAAATAAATAAATAAATAAATAAATAAAATAGTCTAGTGGTTAGAGCAGGATGCTAGGAACTAGGGAAGCCAGGATTTAAATCCTGCTGATGCTCCTTGTGACTGTGGGCAAGTAACTTCTCCCTCCATTATAAGCCCTCTGGGACAGAGAAATATCTTCTGTACCTGATTATAACTCACCTTGAGCAAAAGGTGAAGACGTATGAGCTAAATCTAACTAAACATATGAAAATCCATTCACCCTGAGTGCATAGCATTGTATGATTCCTTTGTTACCCTGCCACCTGGTGACTTGTGGTTGTATTGATTAGCTTAGTTGCACTGCAGGGGCATGTAACCTTTGAACTAATAGGTCATTAGAGCTGCTACAATTGATCTGACCCTCCTGAGTAGACATTACCTATTTATACATTTCCTTACTCACAGGCCAATGCAATACTGATGCACTAAAACGTGTGTCCAAACTGGATGCATGCTTTTTAACACGTGCACAATTACCTCTCCTAGGCACTCGACGCAAAAGGCAAATGAACCGCCGTGCTAAAAAGGAATACATTGTGCGTCCGTAGTGCATCCATGGCATCGGGTGCCCAGCAGACGTGATTGTGCGTGGGTTAAAAAAACGGACACTCAATTTCATGAGCATCCGTTTTCCTAGCCTGTCCGCCGGCAAGACATTTTCTTTTTCTTTTTTTTTTTACGTTCCTCCTTTTTTCAGTTTCTCCAATTTAACATCGCCACGATATTAAGTCAGAGGAACTACAGAAAAGTAGTATTTTCTTTTGGACTCCTAAAGACGTAACGCCAGCTCTGGGGCCGGCATTAATTTTGGAGGGTAAAAATGTGCACGTCATGCACACATTTACTTTTTTACATAAGGAAGTAATAGCTATTAATAGCCTCATCAACATGGCATTTCCATGTGATGAGCACTATTAGCTATGCACTGGTTTGGACGCGAGTTTTGGATGCGCTAATCCCCTTATTGCCTAAGGGGTTATAGACACGCATCCAACCATGGGTTAACCTGTGCGCTAGCCTGAGCGTATGATACTGCATTGGCCTGTCAGGGTGAAACCTCTTTCTAGTTAGTAGCCAGAGACCCCAAGGCATCCTGCAGCGTTTATTCCTTGGGCAGGGAATTCTCCATGTTAGACAAAGGCTACTGGCCAGGCCTGCAACAAATCCTCTCTCTCTATCAGAGATCCTAGAAAAAAGCACTGCCTATTGAATTCAGCTAAAATATTTCAGAAAAACTCATCACAGTTATAGCAATCCAGTGAATCTGTAGTTATTCTTGATTCTATTTCGTTTTACAGTGAGTGCTATGTTAACTAATTTTATTTGTTCTGAAATAATTGTTTTGGAAGTTAAGCAAGTCACTCTGAATATCTAAAGTTGGATCAGAGGTTATCGGTTTAGAAACACAAAAAGAAAACCATGAATCAAGGGCAGAAACATCTTCCATCCATCAACCCATTCACCCACTATCTGCCATTCATCTTCTATCCATGAATTAATTTACCATAGGAACATAAGAACTTGCCATACTGGGTCAGACCAAGGATCCATCAAGCCCAGTTGGAAAACAGTGGCCAATCCAGGCCATAAGAACCTGACAAGTACCCAAAAACTAAGTCTATTCCATGTTGCCGTTGCTAGTAATAGCAGTGGTTATTATCTAAGTCAACTTAATTAATAGCAGGTAATGGATTTCTCCTCCAAGAACTTATCCGATCCTTTTTTAAATACAGCTATACTAACTGCACTAACTACATCTTCTGGCAACAAATTCAAGAGTTTAATTGTGCATTGAGTGAAAAAGAACTTTCTCCGATTAGTTTTAAATGTGCCAAATGCTAACTTCATGGAGTGCCCCCTAGCCTTTCTATTATCCGAAAGAGTGAAAAACCGATTCACATCTACCCATTCTAGACCTCTCATGAATTTAAACATCTCTATCATATCCCCCCTCAGCCGTCTCTTCTCCAAGCTGAAAAGTCCTAACCTCTTTAGTCTTTCCTCATAGGGGAGTTGTTCCATTCCCTTTATCATTTTGGTCGCCCTTCTCTGTACCGTCTCCATCGCAATTATATCTTTTTTGAGATGCGGTGACCAGAATTGTACACAGTATTCAAGGTGTGGTCTCACCATGGAGCGATACAGAGGCATTATGACATTTTCCGTTTTATTCACCATTCCCTTTCTAATAATTCCCAACATTCTGTTTGCTTTTTTGACTGCCGCAGCACACTGAACCGATGATTTCAATGTATTATCCTATGACGCCTAGATCTCTTTCTTGGGTAGTAGCACCTAATATGGAACCTAACATTGTATAACTATAGCATGGGTTATTTTTCCCTATATGCATCACCTTGCACTTGTCCACATTAAATTTAATCTGCGATTTTGATGCCCAATTTTCCAGCCTCACAAAGTCTTCCTACAATTTATCACAATCTGCTTGTGATTTAACTACTCTGAACAATTTTGTATCATCTGCAAATTTGATTACCTCACTTGTCGTATTTCTTTCCAGATCATTTATAAATATATTGAAAAGTAAGGGTCCCAATACAGATCCCTGAGGCACTCCACTGACCACACCCTTCCACTGAGAAAATTGTCCATTTAATCCTACTCTCTGTTTCCTGCCTTTTAGCCAATTTGTAATCCACGAAAGGACATCGCCACCTATCCCATGACGTTTTATTTTTCTTAGAAGCCTCTCATGAACTTTGTCAAACTATTCACCCGCTTCCCATCAACCCATTTACCATCTAGACCTATTTTATTTATAGACCATCATTCGGAATATACCATCATAACTGTTTACATAAATAATTTATTTAAAATAAAACACTTAAATGAAATAAAAACTAAATACAATCTTAATCAATAATATTATCAAAACAAAATAAAACATAAAATACAATAGAATCAATAAAATAATAAATCAGAATGTCAATCATAGTAAAATAAAACAATAAAATCAAGTAATTTTAAAACTTGATTTTGCCTCATCTGTCCTGCATCGGTATTCAATCTAATCATGGAGTTTCTCCATCAAAGGCCTTGCAAAATAACCAAGTTTTTACATCTTTCTTGAAAGAATTAAAATTCTGCTGGAGTCGTAACTTTTCAGATAATGTATTCCAAATATTTAAGCCCGCTAGGGAAATCGCTCTATCTCTGACTTGTGAGAGATGGGCTGATTGTACTGAATGGATCGATAAGAGCCATTTGCTACTAGATCTTAACTGTCTTTGGGGTGTATGTAGTCTGATGGCTGCATTAAACCATTCTGTTGCTTCTCTGTAAATTATTTTGTGTATAATGCATAATACTTTATACTCAATCCAGTAGATTGGTAGCCAGTGTAAGGAACTTTGAGAACAAGAACTACATCCAATACACCAGGTATGGAATGAGAAGAACAATGCAAGGAATCTCAAGGAAGCTTTCATTTCCCTCAGGTCCAGGTCAAATTTAACAGCATTGAGTATTCATAAATGGCTGACTGTCTTCTGTAATTCCCCAAGTTCTTTTTCTGGGTGTTAGTTGAAGGCTTCTGGACGAGCTAAACCCCATCCGCCATCTTATTAATGGGAGCAGCAACTCCTTAGGATTTCCTGTACAGGATTGCCACGATCTCCTTAGAAGGCTCCGCAAACTGGAGGATCTCAAGCATTTTGTGCCTGGCATCCTCCTCCGTCAAAAGCTGGAATGGGATGGCCTCTGTCATCACCCTCACAAACCCTGTGAAGTTTAAGTCCTCAGGCAGAGACTTCTTTCGCTCATCCGGAGGAGAAGGGTCTGAAGGGAGACCATCTGAATCCTCAGGGGAGGATTCTATTTAATCATCACCCCAGGGGTTACAGGGACCTTCATCCTCACTGTTTACCATAGGGGATGGGGCCCTAGGTGTTCAACTTACGTCCAGAGTTGAAGGCACCAATGGAACTGGATGGGGGACTATATGCCTCGGCGTATGCACCGGCCTCGGCGGAGCTTCCTCCTTGGAGGAACCAGTGATGACCACCGTATTGGTTGGAGGAGGCCTTAGTACCCTGCCAGGCACCGATGCTGTCCCAGGACCAGATGCAAGCTGGGTCGGTAACATACCTTGTGCTCCTCCAGAAGGGGTACAAAACGGGCAGTATCAGTTCCAGTGTCATCGGTGCCTCTGGACTGAAGTCCTGCAGCTCCCTCTCCACCACCAGCTGAACTCGACGCTCCAGCTCCTCCTCGAACTTTGCTGATGCCAACAAGACTGGGAGGCAGGAAGGGTGGCCAAATCTTCCTCAGACCCATGAAGGGAATTGGCGACTGGCACCAGGACTGGTGGAGACCGTCACGGATGCCATGCATCGATGGAGGATGGCTGTTCCTTGCCTCAGCATCGCTTCGGGGGCATTGCAGCAAAAGCTGGTGCATCCCTGTGCCCAGCACTGTGTATCAATGCTTCTTAGGCTTCCCTCGATGCTCAGCCCGGTCCTTCCGCAATGCCAAGTTTGAGGACAATGAACCTGGTGTCCTTAGCCTGGAGATTGGCAATGGTCAGTCTCCAGCGCCTCTATCCACCAGCGACCTTGACAGAATCAACCAATGTCAATGCTGAGGTGTCCACTGGTGTGGCTCCGAGGTTCTTCGATGCCGATGCTGCCGATGCCAATGGCTCGGACTTCTTCAACCCGAAGAGCTGATCCATCTTGTCAAGTCGAAGTCGATGTCCCTTCGGGGTCATCTGGGTGCACAAGCAGTAACCCCAAATGTCATGCGATGCCCCCAGGCAGAAGATGCAAACTTCATGAGGATCAGTGATCAACATGGTTCTCAGGCAAAGTGCCCTCAATGAAAGCCGGATGTGGCCTTGACAGGGTGAAACAAAAGGGTAGAAGGCCAGAATGATGGCAGCGATGGCCGGTGGGCACCGAGGCACCGCCACCATGGGGAGAAATGACCGTAAAAATAAACTTACCCGAAACGCCAAAAACCCTGACTGGGGACATAATGGGGAGGCACCAAGAGGGAGCCAGTGATGGACCGAAGAAAAGGATTGCGAAAAAACTTGAAAAAACAAAGTTTTAGAGCTTAATGAAACTGCAAGGCTCACAGCTCCATGAAGAGGGACCCCGCGAGGACACTGGGCATGCTCAGTGTGCCTAGTCAAAGTTTGATATAAGTTTTCCGGATCGGGCTCCATCTGATGATGTAACCCATGTTTGAGAACTACCATCCTGCTTGTACTCAGAGATTTCCTCTTTTAGCTTTGAAATGCACACTGGAGAAATTGTAAAATGCATATTTTTTAAATTACACTTAGTAAGATAACTCTGACCATTCTTAGATCTGAATAACTAATCATATCAAATTTAGATTATTACAATGCATTCTGCATTAGTTTGCCAAAAAAACAAAATTTATAAGTTGCAAAAGGTAAAGAACATAGTAGCAAACATGCTTTTGAAGAAGATGTAAAAGGAATGGGTATCCCCATTGCTCAGACCGCTCCAATGTTTGACATTGATGCAACTGTAAAAGCTCTCTCTGCTTTGATGGCGGGGAGGAGACTGGAACTTGGATTCAGACGACAACCACCACAAGCCCTGCCTTTTACGGTCTGGGGTACTGATACACAGACAAAAAGGGAAATCACTGGATAAGCAAAATACATCATGCAGCACTGCCTAAATTTTCAAGAAGGCTCATCACCCAGTAAAAATGTTGTTGCAGGCTTGGGGATAACTGCACAGAGCACTAGTTAGTAGTTACTACCCTTAAGAGAAACATGGGGGAACCTGCAGGGAGCAGCAGTTGCTACCCTTAACACTAACATGGGGGTAACCTGCAAGGAGTGGCAGTTACTACCCTTAACAGAAACATAGGGGTAATCTGCAGGGAGCGGCAGTTATTATCCTTAACAGTAACATGGGGGTAATCTGCACGAACTGGCAGTTACTACCTTTAACAGAAACATGGGGGTAACCTACACGGAGCAGCAGTTACTACCATAAGAAGGTTGCTGGGCAGACTGAATGGACCATTTGGTCCTTTTCTGCTATCATTACTATGTGTTGCAATCGGCAGGGGCCGACCCCCACGGCCGACCGCACCTACCGGCAGTGGCAGAGGCAGGTCTCTTCGGCACTCTCTGCGAAGTCCTCGTCATCGGCTGGGGCAGTGGGGAGCCAGCAGCATGGCTCCCTCAGGGGCAGCCTTAGCCCCAATCTGGCACAGGCGCTTGGCTCCTCCCCCCACTTATAGGAGCAGCAACAGGAAATAGTTCCAGGCTCCCAGGAATCACTTCCTCACCCAGGACTATATAAGGAGGCTTCTGAAGGATTGCCAGTGCCTTGCAATAGGTCCAGCTTGGTGTGTCTCCTGCCTTGCATTAATTTCTGTTTTGGATACTGGACTTTGCCTTGCCTGCCGCCTGCCTCTGACCCTGCTTTGGATACTGGACTTTGTCTCTTTGCTGCCTGCCTCGACTCCGGACTGTCTATACCACTGCCCTGCTTGTAATCCTGGCTGCCAGTCCTGAGGTCCATCTCCCGCTGACAAGGAACCGTGGTAAGCCTTTTTACCTTGTCATTGCGACCCAAGGGTTCACCGATTCATTGAATCGTAACAGATTGCAAGGCCATGAACCCGATGGACCTCTCCGGTCTGCAGGCTATTGCAGGCCTAGCATTAAAGATACAGCAACAGCAACAATGCCTGGACTCCCTGGTGCCATCTCTGCAACATCTGAACTCTCGGCTAGACACTTCTGGGCCCTCCAGTGGACCACCTATTGTTCCAGCACACAATACCTCTCCTGGGCAGCTGCTGGCCCCTCCCCGGTATGCAGGTGATCCAGGACAATGCCGAGGTTTTCTTAACCAATGCTCAATGCACTTTTCACTGCAACCCGCAAGGTTTCCTTCAGATACAGTTAAAACCACCTTTAAACTGTCCTTGTTAGACGGCAAGGCTCTGGCCTGGGCATCTCCATTATGGGAAAGAGGAGATTCCATTCTTCAGGACCTTCAATGTTTTCTCCAAGTTTTTAAACGCACATTTGATGATCCTGGGCATTTGGCGGCCACCGGGTCAGACATTCTTCATTTACGCCAAGGTAGTCGTACGCTATCCGATTATGCCATTGAATTTCGGACAATGGCTACTGAATTGAATTGGCGAGAGGACAGTTTACGAAGTATTTTTTTGGAAGGACTAGCCACCCGCATCAAAGATGAGTTAGCTGCTCGAGATCTCCCTGACTCTTTGGATGATTTGATTGATCTAGCAGGCAAAATTGATCGACGCCTTCAGCAATGTGCCAGAGAATTGCGCGGACCACGTAGACCAATAACTCTTGCACCCTCCTTCTCTCGGCCTCTGACTGGTTCTCAACCAATGGTTATGAATCCTCAGCCGGAAGAACCAATGCAACTAGGGAGGAGTCCTTTAATGACTGAAGAAAGACGGTGTCGCCGAACCTAAGTTTTAATTTTATACTGTGATGGCAAAGGACATTTTTTGGCCAATTGTCCTGAGAAAGGGGGAAACTCCAGAGCCTAGAACCAACAGGGGAGATGGTTCTAGGTTGTACTGGCTCTGCTCCCCAGCTCATCCTTCTGGTAACGATAATTCAAAACCAGCAAGAATTCTCGACATTAGCCCTTCTGGATTCCGGAGCAGGGGGAATTTCATTATGAGTAATCTGGTTGAACACCTTGGTCTACCTACCATGCCGCGAGATACACCTTTGAAACTTTCTTCAATATTCAGAGACCCACTCCCTGTACGAATCCTTCAGACTACTCTTCCACTGCACCTAAGGACTGGTATACTACATATGGAAGCGATTTATCTTCACGTCATTGACAAAGCCATTCATCAGGTCATTTTAGGAATGCCCTGGCTCCAAAAACATTCCCCTGCGATTAACTGGGAAACACTTCAGTTAACCAAATGGAGCTCACATTGTCAACAGCAATGCCTTCTTCCAGTGACACGTCCTCTTACTATATGTCTTGCTACCACCTCAGGAGACCTCCCTTCACAATATGCGAGTTTCACTGATGTATTTTCAAAAGAAAATGCAGAAATTCTTCCTGAACATAGCAATTTGATTGTGCCATCAACCTGCTTCCTGGGACCATACCTCCTCAGGGAGGGGTATATCCGCTATCTCTCCCTGAAACTCAGGCCATGGCCCAATATATCCAGGAGAATTTAGACCGGGGATTCATTCGCCCATCTACTTCACCAGCTGGAGCTGGTTTTTTCTTCATGCCTCTGACCCTGCCTTGGATACTGGACTTTGCCTTGCCTGCCGCCTGCCTCTGACCCTGCCTTGGATACTGGACTTTGCTTTGCCTGCCGCCTGCCTCTGACCCTGCTTTGGATACTGGACTTTGCCTTGCCTGCCGCCTGCCTCTGACCCTGCTTTGGATACTGGACTTTGTCTCTTTGCTGCCTGCCTCGACTCCGGACTGTCTATACCACTGCCCTGCTGGTAACTCCGGCTGCCGGCCCTGAGGTTCATCTCCCGCCGCCGAGGAACCACGGTAAGACTTTCTACCTTGTCATTGCGGCCCAAGGGTTCACCGATTCATTGAATCGTAACACTATGTTACTATGTATAGGTTCAGTTTAAATTGTATCTTTAGTGTTCAAGGTACTACAAAGAGTAAACCCACAATATTTGCAGGATATGTTGAAGAAGCATGATCCTAGGCATTTAAAATCACCACAAGAAGCATTTTTAATATTCCTTCCATGAAAAAGAATCACGATCAGGGTAAGTGCCAGACATTTTGCAGTGGCAAGTCCATCAATATGGAATAGCGTGCCTGAGTGTTAGAAAGTGGGATTGTTACCTCAGTATCACTGAGTAATAAGTCTACATAGCAGCATGAAACCGGAATGAAGACCTAGTTGTTTACACAATGAGTTTGAGCATAGTTACCCTTGTAGTACTGTATTGTACTGTATTGTTCATGATCTGCTGGCATGGAATGGAGAGAAGATAATATGTATCCTACTCAGAAATACTTTCTTAGATTTTTATTGTTGCTTGTCAATTCATATTTTATGAATATTTTACTGGATTTTCTTTTATCATTGTCTGATGCTTGTATATTAATTTATTGTTATGCCTTTATTATTTGTAACTTTTTTTGCCTTGTTTATATGTTTACAAGCCGTAAAGCCCGTTAAAACGGGCTACATCCCTCTGTCTCTCACCTCCCCCTCATTCTCTCTCCCCTCACTCTTCACCACCCCCCTCCCCCACCCACTCCTCTCCACCCTCCCTCTCCTCTCACTCAGTCCCCCCTCTCCCTCACTCCCTCCCACTCACTCAGTCCCCCTCTCCCTCCCTTCACCCACCTCCATTTCCTCCCGGCGCCGTAAGCGCGACTTCCCGCAACCCTCACCCGGCTCCATTAACTCCTCCCGCTCCTGCCGGCAGATCTCGGGGGGGGGTCACTCCCGCGCGCGCGGCAGTGACCCCCCCCCCGAGATCTGCCGGCAGATCTGGGGAGGAGAAGTAGCGGCACCGCGCGCGCGCGGTGCCGCTACTTCTCCTCCCGCTCCTGCCGGCAGATCTCGGGGGGGGGGGGCGCGGGAGTGACACCCCCCCCCGAGATCTGCCGGCAGATCTCGGTGGGGGGGGCGCGGGAGTGACACCCCCCCCCCCCGAGATCTGCCGGCAGATCTGGGGAGGAGAAGCAGCGGCACCGCGCGCGCGCGCGGCGCCGCTGCTTCTCCTCCCGCTCCTGCGGCCCCACCGCCATTTTTTTTTTTCTGATCGACATCCTTGCCCGCACATGCGCAGTAGAGCTGCGCTCTACTGCGCATTTGCGGGCCGTCGGTCACAGGCCATTTATAAGGTAGATGCTGTACTCTGCTTTGGAGAGTCCTTTAGGACTAAAAAGACAGATAAGAAATATTTACATTTAATTAACTGATAGCAGGACATCCTTGTACATATTGGAAATGAGCACTCTAACACATCAGCCATTAAACAGTAGATGCCAGGATGAGGTAGGAGGTTGGGTAGTAGTGTATCACCCTGACAAAATAAAGTTGGTCAAAAGAGAAGGAACGAAGGAACTGTGTACAGATGATCCCTTTATAAGGCAAACTTTCTTGTCTACCAAAGGCTCCTTCCCCAGGCAATGCAATGCAAATGATCCTGAAGAATCCTATACAGGGCAGCGAAGAACAGGCAGAGAAAAGCAAGTGTAGGCTCATTACGTCATGTGTGCAAATATTGGACACACGGTAACAAAAGCAAAAGGAGGTTGAATTAGCACAAGTGGTAGCACCAGTTCTCAAAATTTCAACCCTGGCTACTGTCCATTCTTGCATCTTTCATGTGCATTCATAATTCAGTTATCTTTAAGATGTCTTTCTAAAACGGAGAGTAGATCTCAGACTTACTCTCCTCATGCTTGGATCAGAAATGGCTCCGCAGCATTCAGGCTGCACACTCTTCTGGAGTCTCCCCATTCAGAGCTAACTTTCCTAAAGAGAATCCAGAAGAGTCTGTAGCCAGAAGGCCCAACCTTTTCTCAGCCAAATATGAGGCAAGTGAATGGAAGATGTACTCTCATTTTCCAAACAAATTTAGCATAACTGTGAGATAATTTAATCATGAATATATAATTATAAAGATGTGAAAGATCGGTTAATTCAAAACTACTGGCTTTGTTGGTGTGATAAATTTTGCTGTATTTTCAATTTTTCTTTCAAGATCCAGTGTATTAGAAAAATTGTACTACAAAGAAAAGAGATATTTATTTATTTTCTTTTACTATGCCGATATTCAGGACAAGGGTCCTATCACACTGGTGATGTTAACGTCTGCGTTAATATACACATGGATGTTACTTGGAAAATTTGTTATCAATAAAAGTTAAATAACAAAAAAGATATGCACAAATAGAAAAATGTGAAGCCTTGAGGATTGGCGCTACAGCTCCCAAGTTCCACACCTGCGTTAATTCAACCCCTTTTTAAGTCATACAATGGTAAAGAAATTAACCAAACCAACATAAAGGCTCTAAAAAGCCAAGGCTGGGAAAGGTGCTAATTAGCAAAATCAGTGCTAGCCTGCCTAGTTGAGAGCTGTAAGGAAGGACTTGGATGTCTTTGACATCCTTACCAGCTCCTTCTCCACCCCCCGACATCCCCACTCACCCTGAAAGAGCACAGACCTCTTCCCATCACCTCCATCATTACCTTTATTCCTACCAGAATTAATTCCATTACAAGTAACAAATCTCCTTAGTCTGCCTGAAAATTCCTTTTCATAGTGACTCCACAAATTAAAGCCATACAGAAACGCGTGAGGCCTAAAACTGCTTATCAGCTTCTAAAGTCTGTAATTTCTATATAACCAGCTGTTACATTCCTGGATCTGCTGATTAAAAGTCGTGTGGATCTGCCAGTGAGTGCGGCCTGAGCAACGAGAGAGGGAGAACATGCACAAGAGGCTTCAGGCCAAAGTCACTTTTCCAGTATATCAGAGAACTTAAAAAAAAAAATCCCCCATGCTAAAGCAGCGTTCATTTAATTCTCCTGCTTATTCTTTCCTGCCACTGTTCATTGCTGTTCCCCTTATTCCCTCCCATTCAGTGCTTATCCGGGAGCCATCGTGCACAGCCTCTTCCCTTACTCCTATCTAGAGTCACCAATTGGCCAGGCCAGCTGACAAAACAAGTTCAAAGCCAGCAGCCTTTCTGTAAATGTGTCATTTTTTCCTCTTTTTTTTTTTTTCTTACCCTTCTATTGTAATCATTCTGTATATTACTTTGGAAACGCATGTAAAATTGTCATGTCAATAAAGTTATCCGAACCCGAGTAACCCAGCGGTGAAGGCAGCGAGCTATAAACCAGGGTTCAAATCCCACGGCTGCCACTTGTGACCTTGGGCAACTCACTTTACCCTCCATTGTCTCAAATACAAACTTAGGGCTGGATTTACTAATGCCGCAAGGCATAGTGAATCCCGCGGTATCAGGGGGTAGGGGGGGCGAAACGGGGGGGGGGGGGGGGGGGGCGGTCCTGCGATAGCCGGCAGCGATCGCACCTCCGTGGTGCGATCGCTGCCGGCGTCGAACCAAATAACCACACCATAAAAGGGGTAGTTATTCAGCGCAAAACTGACAGCGATAAACAAACGTACCTTTCGCTGTCAGCTGTTATGAATTCCGGCCGCGGCAAGCCGTGACCGGGACTTACCGCCATCCCCAGGGGCCGGTCGGACTGCCGGCACTGAGGCGGATCGTGTAGGCTCCTCAGCGGCAGCAGCCGCTGCCTTTCCAAAATGGCCGCGGCGTTTCTCCCCACGCGACTTAGCCCCGGCCCCTGACTTCTGCTAGGGCCGCGCGGGTGGCTCTGGCTCTTAATTTAAAGGAACACTCACAGGATGTGAGCTGGTTCCTTCCTGCGGCAATCCTATTGGCTGGGGACTATTTAAGCAAGGTCAGGACCTTCAGACCTTGCCTTGACTTCTTGGCTCCTGAGTTTGTTCTGTTCCTGGTTCCTGTTTGTCTTCCTGTGTTGATTCCTGGTCCGGCTGACATTTCTTCTGGTTCCTCGATTCCTGGCTTGGCGACGTTCTATCTCTGGCTCCTGATTCCTGGACTGGCTGCGGACACCTCTGGCTCTCGACCCCTGGACTGGCTGCGGACATCTCTGGCTCGCGACTACTGGACTGAACTTCTTTCAGAAACCCTCGGGGTTAGGTCCTCGACCCGCTGAAGGCGTCAGCTATTGTTGTCTCGACCCGCTGGAGGCACCAGCATCTGGATTATACGACCAGCATCCAGATCTTCTTCATTCTTACCTGCAACTCCGAGGATCGGCCTCGCCTACCGACGGTGGCCTAATCAGTCATCGTCGGACCAAGGGTCCACTTCTCTGAGCATAACATCAGCGAAGTCTTCGCAGCGTCAGCCCCGGTGCCGCGCTGACGCCGCCCCATCTTGGTACCGCACGCGATAAGGGACTTTTCGGGCGCGAAACGTCCCTTTTCGCATGCGATCCGCTTGGTAAATGACCCCCTTAGTACCGACTCACATAAAATGGGAGACTAGCCTTAATGAATCTGGCCCTTAGATTGTAAGCCCTCTGGGGACAGGGATACCCACAGTACCTGAATGTAATCCTCTTTGAAGTGCCAAAAAGCAGAATATAAAATAATAAAATAAATATAATAAAATAATAATAATAAATAAATAATAAAATTATAATAAAATGAATATAATAAAATAAAATAATAAAAAAATAATGATGCTGACTGCTGAAGGCTGGCACCAGGTATGAAGCGTGCTGCTGTGGCATTGCTGAGATCCATTCATCATCTTTTTCATGCGTTTGTGCACACTGGAAGCTACTGCAGGGGCCAGAAAACAGTGAAGAACCAAACTCCTGGGCCTGAGAAAGAACGCGTTAGCTGGGGGCTAGTGCAGGGAGCTGTACTGGGGCTGAAGTGCAGGGAGCTGTACTGGGGCTGAAGCCACCATGATCCTGCAGCTGTTATGCACAGCTGGGAAACGTCTGGAGGCCAGAGAACTGGCCTGCTGCTGCCTGCTGAGCAGGAGGAGAAGGGCCCCGGCGTGAGCCTGGTGGGCTGACTGTGTCCACGCCTGGAGGGGCTCAGTTCCTACAGGCCCACAGCAGCCAAGCAGTGGATGAGGCTGGCCCACAGGGGCCTTGCAGTTGTGGCCATAACGAGGCGAGGCTTTCTTTGGCCAGTGTGACCACCTCTCTCTTTTCAGGGACTTCACATAGGGCAAGTGCAAGAATCAGTACGACAGGTGAGTAAGGAAAGGCCTGAGATACCCAAACTATGGCCACCGAACCATGGGCAAAGAAAGAGGGTATCCTCCACTTATCTCAGTTCCCAGGGCAAGGAGAGAAACAGCCCCCACCCCAGAAGCAAAGACTGAGAGATGTGCCCTGCCTCAGAAGTGAAGGATAGAAGGTATTCCTTTCCCCTCCACCCATTCTCGGAGCTAGGAAAGAGAGAGATACTCTGCTCCAAGGGTAAGGGAAGGTATTTTTCTCCTGTCCACCCATTCCAGGGGCAAGGGCAGAGAGAGATCTCTCCCACCCTAAGCCAGGGCAGAGATTTTCCCCCTCGGTGCAGGAAGAATTCCCCAAACAAGAGGAAAAGAGAGAATAGTTAGCAATCTCTCCCCAACACACAGACTCTCGATGCCCTCCCCACTAACTGAAGCTGCTGTCTCTTTTGCTGCAGGTTGCAGAGGGGAGGGAGATTAAAGTGTGTTTAGTGGAGTGTGAAGTGGTCAGCATGAGTGAAAGAGTGGAGTGAAAGTAGTGAATTGTTTTCTTCTGAGTTGGCAACCCCCAGCTCCTTCCCGTCCAGTTCTCATCAGGGATCCATCATGCACAACCTCTCTCCTGACTCCTTCTTATCCAGCTCTCATCAGGGACACATCATGCACAGCTTCTCCCTTACTGATTCCCATTCAGCTCTCATCAGGAAGCCATTGTACACAAGCTCTGAACAAATGTCCATCCAGGAACTTTCTCACTCACTCCTAACCCCCCTCTCCAATGAACACCAGGCCCCTGTTCCACCACCATCCACAAAAGTTCCAAGGCATGCAGCCACAACATCTCCACTTCTCATCCTGTAACATCTCAGAAGACAGGGAGGGGGTCAGCTCTGCCAGTAACATAGTAAATGATGGCAGAAAAAAAAAAACATCTGGCCCATTCAGTCTGCCTAGTCTTTCTCTCCCTACTCCTAAGTATATCTATTTATTTATTTATTTATTTAACATTTTTATAGGCCGACATTCATTGGGAACATCACATCGGTTTCCAGATAACAAATAATGCAGCGTGACGGAGCTTTATAAGGAACGTGGTTTCAGCTGCCAGCTTCAGTGTGCGTGTGATCACCTGCCAGATTTCTCCTATTCAGAGCAGTCTTTTAATCCTCTCTCTGTACTCCATTATTCTGGAAAGAAGGCCATCTAACTTCCTCCAGCATTCCACCTGTCCCATAACCAACACAGAGCTCTGTAATAATCTAAATAGCCAGAAACATCTGGCCTCTCCTAGGTCCCCTGCACAGCCTGCCACACAGACCCGGCTATATGAGTGCCTGCATTCTCACTAGGACTTCTAGTTATTACAGTACCTGCAGCTTGTGCCAGACAGACCCGGTTATATGAGTACCTGCATTCCCACCAGGACTTCTAGTTATTACAGAACCTGCAGCCTGCCAGACAGACCCGGCTATATGAGTGCCTGCATTCTCACTAGGACTTCTAGTTATTACAGGACCTGCAGCTTGTGCCAAACAGACCCAGCTATATGAGTGCCTGCGTTCCCACTAGGACTTCTAGTTATTACAGAACCTGCAGCCTGCCAGACAGACCCAGCTATATGAGTGCCTGCGTTCCCACTAGGACTTCTAGTTATTACAGTACCTGCAGCCTGCCAGACAGAGCCGGCTATATGAGTGCCTGCGTTCCCACTAGGACTTCTAGTTATTACAGAACCTGCAGCCTGCCAGACAGACCCGGCTATATGAGTGCCTGCATTCTCACTAGGACTTCTAGTTATTACAGAACCTGCAGCTTGTGCCACACAGACCCAGCTATATGAGTGCCTGCGTTCCCACTAGGACTTCTAGTTATTACAGAACCTGCAGCCTGCCAGACAGACCCGGCTATATGAGTGCCTGCGTTCCCACTAGGACTTCTAGTTATTACAGTACCTGCAGCCTGCCAGACAGACCCGGCTATATGAGTGCCTGCGTTCCCACTAGGACTTCTAGTTATTACAGAACCTGCAGCCTGCCAGACAGAGCCGGCTATATGAGTGCCTGCGTTCCCACTAGGACTTCTAGTTATTACAGAACCTGCAGCCTGCCAGACAGACCCGGCTATATGAGTGCCTGCGTTCCCACTAGGACTTCTAGTTATTACAGAACCTGCAGCTTGTGCCACACAGACCCAGCTATATGAGCGCCTGCGTTTCCTCTAGGACTTCTAGTTATTACAGAACCTGCAGCCTGCCAGACAGACCCAGCTATATGAGTGCCTGCGTTCCCACTAGGACTTCTAGTTATTACAGAACCTGCAGCCTGCCAGACAGACCCGGCTATATGAGTGCCTGCGTTCCCACTAGGACTTCTAGTTATTACAGAACCTGCAGCCTGCCAGACAGAGCCGGCTATATGAGTGCCTGCGCTCCCACTAGGACTTCTAGTTATTACAGAACCTGCAGCCTGCCAGACAGACCCGGCTATATGAGTGCCTGCGTTCCCACTAGGACTTCTAGTTATTACAGTACCTGCAGCCTGCCAGACAGACCCGGCTATATGAGTGCCTGCGTTCCCACTAGCACTTCTAGTTATTACAGAACCTGCAGCCTGCCAGACAGAGCCGGCTATATGAGTGCCTGCGTTCCCACTAGGACTTCTAGTTATTACAGAACCTGCAGCCTGCCAGACAGACCCGGCTATATGAGTGCCTGCGTTCCCACTAGGACTTCTAGTTATTACAGAACCTGCAGCTTGTGCCACACAGACCCAGCTATATGAGCGCCTGCGTTTCCTCTAGGACTTCTAGTTATTACAGAACCTGCAGCCTGCCAGACAGACCCAGCTATATGAGTGCCTGCGTTCCCACTAGGACTTCTAGTTATTACAGAACCTGCAGCCTGCCAGACAGACCCGGCTATATGAGTGCCTGTGTTCCCACTAGGACTTCTAGTTATTACAGAACCTGCAGCCTGCCAGACAGAGCCGGCTATATGAGTGCCTGCGCTCCCACTAGGACTTCTAGTTATTACAGAACCTGCAGCCTGCCAGACAGACCCGGCTATATGAGTGCCTGCGTTCCCACTAGGTCTTCTAGTTATTGCAGAACCTGCAGCCTGCCAGACAGAGCCGGCTATATGAGTGCCTGCGTTCCCACTAGGACTTCTAGTTATTACAGAACCTGCAGCCTGCCAGACAGAGCCGGCTATATGAGTGCCTGCGTTCCCACTAGGTCTTCTAGTTATTACAGAACCTGCAGCTTGTGCCAAACAGACCCAGCTATATGAGTGCCTGCGTTCCCACTAGGACTTCTAGTTATTACAGTACCTGCAGCCTGCCAGACAGACCCGGCTACGTGAGCGCCTGCGTTTCCACCAGGACTTCTAGTTATTACAGACCCTGCAGCCTGCCAGACAGACCCGGCTATATGAGTGCCTGCGTTCCCACTAGGACTTCTAGTTATTACAGAACCTGCAGCCTGCCAGACAGAGCCAGCTATATGAGTGCCTGCGTTCCCACTAGGTCTTCTATTTATTACAGAACCTGCAGCCTGCCAGACAGAGCCGGCTATATGAGTGCCTGCGTTCCCACTAGGACTTCTAGTTATTACAGAACCTGCAGCCTGCCAGACAGACCCAGCTATATGAGTGCCTGCGTTCCCACTAGGACTTCTAGTTATAGCAGAACCTGCAGCCTGCCAGACAGAGCCGGCTATATGAGTGCCTGCGTTCCCACTAGGACTTCTAGTTATTACAGAACCTGCAGCCTGCCAGACAGAGCCGGCTATATGAGTGCCTGCGTTCCCACTAGCACTTCTAGTTATTACAGAACCTGCAGCCTGCCAGACAGAGCCGGCTATATGAGTGCCTGCGTTCCCACTAGGACTTCTAGTTATTACAGTACCTGCAGCCTGCCAGACAGACCCGGCTATATGAGTGCCTGCGTTCCCACTAGCACTTCTAGTTATTACAGAACCTGCAGCCTGCCAGACAGAGCCGGCTATATGAGTGCCTGCGTTCCCACTAGGACTTCTAGTTATTACAGAACCTGCAGCCTGCCAGACAGACCCGGCTATATGAGTGCCTGCGTTCCCACTAGGACTTCTAGTTATTACAGTACCTGCAGCCTGCCAGACAGACCCGGCTACGTGAGCGCCTGCGTTTCCACCAGGACTTCTAGTTATTACAGACCCTGCAGCCTGCCAGACAGAGCCGGCTATATGAGTGCCTGCGTTCCCACTAGGACTTCTAGTTATTACAGAACCTGCAGCCTGCCAGACAGAGCCGGCTATATGAGTGCCTGCGTTCCCACTAGGTCTTCTATTTATTACAGAACCTGCAGCCTGCCAGACAGAGCCGGCTATATGAGTGCCTGCGTTCCCACTAGGACTTCTAGTTATTACAGAACCTGCAGCCTGCCAGACAGACCCGGCTATATGAGTACCTGCATTCCCACTAGGACTTCTAGTTATTACAGAACCTGCAGCTTGTGCCAAACAGACCCAGCTATATGAGTGCCTGCGTTTCCTCTAGCACTTCTAGTTATTACAGGACCTGCAGCTTGTGCCAAACAGACCCAGCTATATGAGTGCCTGCGTTCCCACTAGGACTTCTAGTTATTACAGAACCTGCAGCCTGCCAGACAGACCCAGCTATATGAGTGCCTGCGTTCCCACTAGGACTTCTAGTTATTACAGAACCTGCAGCCTGCCACACAGACCCAGCTATATGAGCGCCTGCATTCTCACTAGGACTTCTAGTTATTACAGGACCTGCAGCTTGTGCCAAACAGACCCAGCTATATGAGCACCTGTGTCTCCACTAGGACTTCTAGTTATTACAGAACCTGCAGCCTGCCAGACAGACCCAGCTATATGAGTGCCTGCATTCTCACTAGGACTTCTAGTTATCACAGAGCCTGCAGCCTGCCAGACAGACCCAGCTATATGAGTGCCTGCATTCTCACTAGGACTTCTAGTTATTACAGAACCTGCAGCTTGTGCCAGACAGACCCAGCTATATGAGCGCCTGCGTTCCCACTAGGACTTCTAGTTATTACAGAACCTGCAGCTTGTGCCACACAGACCCAGCTATATGAGTGCCTGCGTTCCCACTAGGACTTCTAGTTATTACAGACCCTGCAGCCTGCCAGACAGACCCGGCTATATGAGCGCCTGCGTTCCCACTAGGACTTCTAGTTATTACAGAGCCTGCAGCCTGTCACACAGACCCAGCTATATGAGTGCCTGCGTTCCCACTAGGACTTCTAGTTATTACAGACCCTGCAGCCTGCCAGACAGACCCAGCTATATGAGCGCCTGCGTTCCCACTAGGACTTCTAGTTATTACAGAGCCTGCAGCCTGCCACACAGACCCAGCTATATGAGTGCCTGCGTTCCCACTAGGACTTCTAGTTATTACAGAACCTGCAGCCTGCCAGACAGACCCGGCTATATGAGTGCCTGCGTTCCCACTAGGACTTCTAGTTATTACAGGACCTGCAGCTTGTGCCAAACAGACCCAGCTATATGAGTGCCTGCATTCTCACTAGGACTTCTAGTTATTACAGGACCTGCAGCTTGTGCCAAACAGACCCAGCTATATGAGTGCCTGCGTTCCCACTAGGACTTCTAGTTATTACAGAACCTGCAGCCTGCCACACAGACCCGGCTATATGAGTGCCTGCGTTCCCACTAGGACTTCTAGTTATTACAGAACCTGCAGCCTGCCAGACAGAGCCGGCTATATGAGTGCCTGCGTTCCCACTAGGACTTCTAGTTATTACAGAACCTGCAGCCTGCCAGACAGACCCGGCTATATGAGTGCCTGCGTTCCACTAGGACTTCTAGTTATTACAGAACCTGCAGCCTGCCAGACAGACCCGGCTATATGAGTGCCTGCGTTCCCACTAGGACTTCTAGTTATTACAGAACCTGCAGCCTGCCAGACAGACCCAGCTATATGAGTGCCTGCGTTCCCACTAGGACTTCTAGTTATTACAGAACCTGCAGCCTGCCAGACAGAGCCGGCTATATGAGTGCCTGCGTTCCCACTAGGACTTCTAATTATTACAGAACCTGCAGCCTGCCACACAGACCCAGCTATATGAGTGCCTGCGTTCCCACTAGGACTTCTAGTTATTACAGAACCTGCAGCCTGCCAGACAGACCCGGCTATATGAGTGCCTGCGTTCCCACTAGGACTTCTAGTTATTACAGGACCTGCAGCTTGTGCCAAACAGACCCAGCTATATGAGTGCCTGCATTCTCACTAGGACTTCTAGTTATTACAGGACCTGCAGCTTGTGCCAAACAGACCCAGCTATATGAGTGCCTGCGTTCCCACTAGGACTTCTAGTTATTACAGAACCTGCAGCCTGCCACACAGACCCAGCTATATGAGTGCCTGCGTTCCCACTAGGACTTCTAGTTATTACAGAACCTGCAGCCTGCCACACAGACCCAGCTATATGAGTGCCTGCGTTCCCACTAGGACTTCTAGTTATTACAGAACCTGCAGCCTGCCACACAGACCCAGCTATATGAGTGCCTGCGTTCCCACTAGGACTTCTAGTTATTACAGAACCTGCAGCCTGCCACACAGACCCAGCTATATGAGTGCCTGCGTTCCCACTAGGACTTCTAGTTATTACAGAACCTGCAGCCTGCCAGACAGAGCCGGCTATATGAGTGCCTGCGTTCCCACTAGGACTTCTAGTTATTACAGAACCTGCAGCCTGCCAGACAGACCCGGCTATATGAGTGCCTGCGTTCCCACTAGGACTTCTAGTTATTACAGAACCTGCAGCCTGCCAGACAGACCCGGCTATATGAGTGCCTGCGTTCCACTAGGACTTCTAGTTATTACAGTACCTGCAGCCTGCCAGACAGACCCAGCTATATGAGTGCCTGCGTTCTCACTAGGACTTCTAGTTATTACAGAACCTGCAGCCTGCCAGACAGACCCAGCTATATGAGTGCCTGCGTTCTCACTAGGACTTCCAGTTATTACAGAACCTGCAGCCTGCCAGACAGACCCAGCTATATGAGTGCCTGCGTTCCCACTAGGACTTCTAGTTATTACAGAGCCTGCAGCCTGCCAGACAGACCCAGCTATATGAGTGCCTGCGTTCTCACTAGGACTTCCAGTTATTACAGAACCTGCAGCCTGCCAGACAGACCCAGCTATATGAGTGCCTGCGTTCCCACTAGGACTTCTAGTTATTACAGAGCCTGCAGCTTGCCAGACAGACCCGGCTATGTGAGCACCTTTGTTCCCACTAGAACTTCTAGTTATTATAGAATTTGTAGTCTGCCAGACAGACCTGGCTATATGAGTGCCTGCGTTCCCACTAGGACTTCTAGTTATTACAGAGCCTGCAGCTTGCCAGACAGACCCGGCTATGTGAGCACCTTTGTTCCCACTAGAACTTCTAGTTATTATAGAATTTGTAGTCTGCCAGACAGACCCAGCTATATGAGTGCCTGCGTTCCCACTAGGACTTCTAGTTATTACAGAGCCTGCAGCCTGCCAGACAGACCCAGCTATATGAGTGCCTGCGTTCTCACTAGGACTTCCAGTTATTACAGAACCTGCAGCCTGCCAGACAGACCCAGCTATATGAGTGCCTGCGTTCCCACTAGGACTTCTAGTTATTACAGAGCCTGCAGCTTGCCAGACAGACCCGGCTATGTGAGCACCTTTGTTCCCACTAGAACTTCTAGTTATTATAGAATTTGTAGTCTGGCAGATACTCAACTGCTAATTTGATTATAACATTGCAATATAATCTACATAATTACCACTGCTATGAAGCCTTGCAGATCCCTCATGGAACCTGCCACACAGACCTGCTTATGTGAGTCTCTGCATTTCCTCTAAGTTTCTAAGTTAGTACAGAACTTGCAGCCTGCCTGACAGACCCAACTGCCAGTCGATTCTAAGATCACAACCTGTCTGACAACCTGGCTACCTGAATGCCTGTGTTACCACCAGGACGTTTAACATTTCATATTAACCTGTTTGCTTTCTGGCTTCCCCACTTGAACAACTAAGGATCATCTGTGCTTATCCCATGCCTTCTTAAAAATGTAGCCAATTTATCCGCCACCACCCACCCTGGGAGTGCATTGCATGCTTTTACCACCCCTTCCATGGAAAAGAAAATATGTTTCCTGATGTTACTCCTCATTCTGTACCCCCAGAATGACATATTCCACTTGTTCTAGAACATCTTTTAGCTTGAAACAGATTCACAAGAAGCATGGGATCTTCTTGGGTACTTGCCAGGTTCTTGTGGCCTGGTTTGGCCTCTGTTGGAAACAGGATGCTGGGCTTGATGGACCCTTGGTCTGACCCAGCATGGCATGTTCTTATGTTCTTATGTTCAAATCTGGCCCTAGAAAAGAAATTAATTGAGTGATAGACAATAAAGGGTGTCTGTAAATGGAAGTTACTCCCAAGACTAGGGGTTATCAATGGTGCACCCCAGGGATTGATCCCAGTGCTGGTTCTGTTCAATATTTTTGTGAGCAAAATTATGTAGGAGTTAGAAGATAAGGTTTGTCTTTCTGAAGATTACACTCACCTCTGCAACACACTGAACACCACTGAGGGAGTAGAAAAAAAACGAGGCTTAAACTAAGGAATCTTGAGGAGTGATCAAAGGTTTGGTAATTAAGATTGATGCCTCATTCTTTTCAGCCTCTCATGCTTGTTTTGTTGTTTTTCTGTATTGCTCAGGCCATAAACACCACAAGGCAAAACTCTAAACTGGCACTGACTTTCAGAATAATAAGTTGGCAGGGTCCAGTCCCAGAGGTACCGCACGGAGATGCGATAGGCATTCTTTACTGACAGGAAGTTTACAGGGTAGGCTAGCTGTGCTAATATCAGGAGAAGAGACGTGAGCCAGAGCCACAGGCGTACCGCAGCAGTAGTTACCCGACACCCAGCACAAGCCCCGATAAACTGCCAACCGTGCAACACAGAGACCTCCAAACTGTGAGGTGCAACTGGCCCTTATCTGTACCTGTCACTCGCCAGCATGCATCCATACTGACCCAGCAGTTCTTCCGCAGCTAGGAAGTCACTGATAGACAGACACAAAGAACACTAAAAATGGCAGGAGTTGCCTATTTTCAGCAAATTCTACCATTTTAGGCATTCTTTGTGAAAGCAAAAAAAAACCTGATAAGATGACACCAGGTCCATCTGCATACTAAACATCCAAGCAGGCTGAGCAGCATGTGAAGCACAAAGAGTGCATTGGGAACTTCCGTGCACTCCAAAAAGGCTCGCTCCTTCCCAAACTTGTGCTGCCTTCCTTTCACATTGTTAATAAGGTATTAACGGAGCTGTCAGCCACTTACTATGGACTTGTGTCGCGGTTCCTTCACCAACGGTACTCTTAGAGTGATAAGAGAGCTCCTCGGGCCTATTGCCATCCAATGCCTTTATAAAGGGAGCAGAGCAGGGGTGGGCGATGCCTAAGATAAACTAACATGTCCCCTGACTCTTACTATGTATACAGAGCCTCGTCTCAGCAGCAGTCAGCCACTGGCCTGCTTACCTGGGACATACTGCCTGTCTCAGCCTCACCTGGGGGACAGTGCTGACAGGTGCACAACGACAGGTGTTTACCACCCAAACAGAGGGTTTCCAACCCAGGCACCCAGCACTGCTGGCTCACAAGCAAAACCACAAGCAACGGACAGGCGAGAGATAAAGAAAGGAGGAAGTGACACAAAGAAAAAAGAGACAGGAAGGAGTGAGGCGGAGAGACAGCGAGAGGAGAGAGTAATGAGCTAAGAGGACAGGGTAGCAGTTTAATTGCTTCCAATTCTGCGTCCTTTACAATCCAGCCCCAACCATTGCAGAACGAGCTCAGACTGCACCTGACGCAAACCAGGACTGATCAGGTTTAAGTGCTTCACGGCTCTCCCCAGCCTCCTGAAGTTCTGAGTCTGGTTCGACATCAAAACATTCTCCCAGCATCTGCAGCTCCAGGATCCAGATGGTAGAAAATGGACACATGCATTTCACAGCTTTGTAGCCCCAGACTCCCAGGTCAGAGAGGGACACTTGCAAAACTACAGAGATCCGTAGCTCCATATCCCGGAAAGTTAGCACTGCACTCATACGCATGGGTTGAAATCCTAGACGGCTGGAGGCAGACACGCATGACATTTCACAGATCCGTGGCTCCGTATCTCAGAAGGACAGATGCGGACATGTGACAGTTCACAGATCTGTGGCTCCAGGTCCCAGAAGGCTAGGTAAGCCTTACATGTCCTTATCTTCTGTCATAGTTTATAGATGGAAACCTGCAGTGTCTGATATCCTCCCCTACTGCAGTTTAGAAATGTAACCCCTCCCTCCTTTTCCTTGTATAGACACCAAAGAGAATGAGATATGCCCCTTCAGCCATGATGGCATACACCCTCCCGCAGGAGTCAGAAATGACAACATTCATACTGTTTTCTAATAGAGAAATACTGCCCCCCACAGGAGGACAGAGTGACTCCAGGGGCAATATTTTAAATAGGAGCCTCGGTCAATCATTATCATTCTCTCTCAGGGTAAATATATGGAACCGGTGTGCCTATCCCACATGGGTGGGGCCAATAAAAAAAAGAGATTTCTCTTCGGGGCTGGAACCACTTGCCAGCTAGCTCTTTCACAATCTCTCTTCCTTCCAAGCCCGGATCCTTTGTAGGTGGCTGGGGGGTGGAGAGATTTACTTCCAGGGCCCAATGCGACAGTGGGTAGCATTCTTACACATTCCCATTTCCTTCTGTGTTCCCTTGGGAGAAGGGACTTGTCCTTGTACCGGGTGCAGTGAGTGTGAAATAAATAACTCTGGAGTCGCTGTGTTAGTGTCCAAAATAAATGCCTTTACCGTTCAGACGCCGATGATGAATGGCACAATAAGTTAAACCGCGGCACCACAGGATTCTCTTGTTTCCTTCTCTTACCGCCTCTCGCCCTCCATCTGTGCAGGACTCACATATCGGGGCCAGGAGCTCCCAGGTGGGCAGGGTCTCTTCAGACTGTCCAAAAACCCCTTCCAAGCTGATAAAAATGTAAAAGTCTCTCTCCGGGGTAGTGAAACACTGGTTGGGTGTCTACGGTGATTTTTGGTTTCCCTTACTCCCGTTTAGTATATCTTCAGGGTCTCCTTGGTTCTTGCACAGTCTCTTTATTTCTTCTCTCTGGATCCCTGATGGGAGGGATCCCCTTGAAGCAAGCAGCTCTCTTTGCTTCATACAGGAAGGGAAGGGCAGCCAAAACCTCCTCCTGGATCTTGAAATGAAAGTCTGTTTTCCCCAACAGAATTTAACCCCAGAATTTCTCCTCATAATGGTTCACAACCAGTTCAGGGGCAGGTCTTCTCTGTCCCTGGGCATCCCAGACACAGGATTCCCCCATGCCCTGAGTCCAAGAAAGGCCCAGGTGTCCAGTGAGTCTCCTACCACTTAAATTCTTAAAACCTGAAAAATAGACCCAGAAGGAAAATGCTAAGCAGACATTGAGTGGACTTAAAAAGGAAACCCCTCCCAATCCTGGTCAGGACCACCAAGCAGGGCTTGCCTGACTCCTCTGACTTGGCCTGAAAAAACAACTAAGAAAAGACTCCTCTCTACCTCCTAGTTCTCAGCAATCCTAAAGGGACGGCCCTGAGCTATCTGAAGGGAGCTGCTATATAGACTCACAGGATACTAATGATGCATTAGAATTAGGGCATCCCGACAGTGAGGTTCCAATAATAAGAAAAGTAGTCCAAGTGCCTGTAACTAAAAACTCACCTGAGCTAAAAAATTCTAACTTATCCCTATCAATTAAAAAGCAGAATGAAAATACAAACAAAAAACAAACTTTGAAATGTTTGTATGCTAATGCCAGAAGTCTAAGAAGTAAGATGGGAGAATTAGAGTGTATAGCAGTGAATGATGACATAGACTTAATTGGCATCTCAGAGACATGGTGGAAGGAGGATAACCAATGGGACAGTGCTATACTGGGGTACAAATTATATCGCAATGACAGAGAGGAGCACCCGGGAGGCGGTGTGGCGCTCTATGTCCGGGATGGCATAGAGTCCAACAGGATAAACATCCTGCATGAGACTAAATGCACAATCAAATCTTTATGGGTAGAAATCCCTTGTGTGTCGGGGAAGGCTATAGTGATAGGGGTATACTACCGTCCACCTGGTCAAGATGGTGAGATGGACAGTGAAATGCTAAGAGAAATTAGGGAAGCTAACCAAATTGGTAGTGCAGTAATAATGGGAGACTTCAATTACCCCAATATTGATTGGGTACATTTTATTTTATTTATTTATTTAACACTTTTTTATACCGACCTTCATAGTAATAACCATATCGGATCGGTTTACATTTGTATAACTGTAGCGTAACTAAAGAAAATTAAACAAAAGAAATGAATAAGACAAAATTACATTCAACAAGGATAAGGAACTTGGAAGCTTATGTAGCTTGATGACAACAATATCCTTACCAATAACCAATTTGGATTCCGGAAGAAAAAGAACACTGAATCACTACTAGCCACTCTAGCTGACACCATCATCTTCAATCTGGAGAAAGGACAACCTTGCCTTCTCGCACTCCTGGATCTGTCAGCAGCGTTCGACACCGTGAACCATTCTAGCTTACTACAACGACTCACAGACATTGGCATCACAGGAGCAGCGTTCAACTGGTTTAAATCCTTTCTTGAGAACAGAACATACAGAGTCAAAATAAACAACAAGGAATCTCATCCCATCCAAGCCAAAATGGGGGTACCACAAGGATCCTCACTCTCCCCCACCCTTTTCAACATTTATCTTCTCCCACTCTGTCACCTCCTCACTAACCTCAAGCTCACCCATTTCCTATACGCGGATGACATACAAATTATCATCCCCATAACGGACACCTTACACAAGACCATGGCTTACTGGAATAAATGCCTCTCATCCATCAACGAGCTTCTAACCAGCCTCAACCTGGTTCTAAATACTAATAAAACGGAGATCCTTATAATAGCACCGGACAAATCTACCCTGCCTACCTCCAGCAACACTCCAAACACCTCAGGATACACCACCTCGCCGCAAGTCAGAGATCTGGGTGTAATTCTAGACGACAGATTCAGCCTCAATAAATTCATTAACAACACCACCAAAGAATGCTTCTTTAAATTACAAGTTTTAAAGAAAATAAAGCCACTCCTACGCTACAGAGATTTCCGCACAGTGCTCCAGGCCATCATTCTCCCGAAACTGGACTATTGCAATTCACTTCTGCTGGGACTCCCCGCATGCTCTACCAAACCCCTCCAGATGGTCCTAAATGCCACAGCAAGAATTCTCACCAACGCAAAAAAAACAGACCACATCACCCCAATCCTCCAGCACCTCCACTGGCTTCCCATTAAATACAGGATACAGTTCAAAAGCAGCATGATGATTCATAAGGCTCTACATAACATATCTCCACTCAACTTAACCTTCAAGCTACAAATTCATACTTCGGATAAGCCGACTAGAAGAGCATATCAAAACAGATTGATTACCCAGCCTGCAAAATCCTCCCTGAGAAAACGCGCTCTATCAACTGCGGGCCCGTCTCTCTGGAATTCTCTACCACCAGACCTCCGCCTTGAGCCGTGCCATACTACCTTTAAAGCGAAACTCAAGACTTGGCTCTTCCTGCAAGCATTCCCTGAGAGCTAAGAACTAGAAGATTTAAAAAACCCTGTCCTTTGGTTTTAATGTATGGTTTCTCTGCCTTTATTTAATCTAGTCTATTAATTGCCTTATTTATTTACTTAAAGTTGAGCTTAGTTTTTGGTTTTACCTATTTGTTTAGATCAAGTGTTTTTTCTTGTTTCAAGTCTTGTTCAATGTAAACTGTTCCATGTAAACTGTTCTATGTAAACTGCCCCCCGGCAGTAGTTCTTCTGTTAACTGTGAACCGGAGTGATATGTATTGTATACAGGAACTCCCGGTATATAAAAACTATAAATAAATAAATAAATAAATAAATAAATAAATAAATAGCTGGAAGGAAGTAAAGGTGGTAATAATTAAGAAATACAATAGCGGATACGGGTTAAAGCTTAAACGTGCTTTAACCTAGAGGTGCCATAGTCCATCGTTCATGAAGATCAAAGGTATCATCGGGACATGCTAGAGAGAGAACGTTCCTGGATGGAATAAATGATAGCTTTATGGAGCAATTGGTTCAGGAACCGACGAGAGAGGGAGCTATTTTAGATTTAATTCTCAGTGGAGCACAGGATTTGGTGAGAGAGGTATTGGTGGTGGGGCCACTTGGCAATAGTGATCATAATATGATCAAATTTGATTTAATGACTGGAAGAGGAACAGTGTGCAAATCCACAGCTCTCGTGCTAAACTTTCAAAAGGGAAACTTTGATAAAATGAGAAAAATTGTTAGAAAAAAACTGAAAGGAGCAGCTACAAAAGTAAAAAGTGTGCAAGAGGCGAGGTCATTGTTAAAAAAATACCATTCTAGAAGCACATTCCAGATGTATTCCACACATTAAGAAAGGTGGAAAGAAGGCAAAACGATTACCGGCATGGTTAAAAGGGGAGGTGAAAAAAGCTATTTTAGCCAAAAGATCTTCATTCAAAAATTGGAAGAAGGATCCAACAGAAGAAAATAGGATAATGCATAAACGTTGGGAAGTTAAATGTAAGACACTGATAAGACAGGCTAAGAGAATTTGACAAGAAGTTGGCCACAGAGGCAAAAACTCACAGTAAAAACTTTTAAAAATATATCCAAAGCAGAAAGCCTGTGAGGGAGTCAATTGAACCGTTAGATGATCAAGGGGTTAAAGGGGCACTTAGAGAAGATAAGGCCATCGCAGAAAGATTAAATGATTTCTTTGCTTCGGTGTTTACTGAAGAGGATATTGGGGAGGTACCCGTACCGGAGAAGGTTTTCATGGGTAATGATTCAGATGGACTGAATCAAATCACGGTGAACCTAGAAGATGTGGTGGACCTGACTGACAAACTGAAGAGTAGTAAATCACCTGGACCGGATGGAATACACCCCAAAGTTCTGAAGGAACTAAAAAATGAAATTTCAGACCTATTAGTAAAAATTTGTAACTTATCATTAAAATCATCCATTGTACCTGAAGACTGGAGGATAGCTAATATAACCCCAATATTTAAAAAGGGCTCCAGGGGTGATCTGGGAAACTACAGACCGGTTAGCCTGACTTCAGTGCCAGGAAAAATAGTGGAAAGTGTTCTAAACATCAAAATCACAGAACATATAGAACGACATGGTTTAATGGAACAAAGTCAGCATGGCTTTACCCAAGGCAAGTCTTGCCTCACAAATCTGCTTCACTTTTTTGAAGGAGTTAATAAACATGTGGATAAAGGTGAACTGGTAGATATAGTATACTTGGATTTTCAGAAGGTGTTTGACAAAGTTCTTCATGAGAGGCTTCTAGGAAAAGTAAAAAGTCATGGGATAGGTGGCGATGTCCTTTCGTGGATTGCAAACTGGCTAAAAGACAGGAAACAGAGAGTAGGATTAAATGGACAATTTTCTCAGTGGAAGGGAGTGGGCAGTGGAGTGCCTCAGGGATCTGTATTGGGACCCTTACTTTTCAATATATTTATAAATGATCTGGAAAGAAATACGACGAGTGAGATAATCAAATTTGCAGATATAAAATTGTTCAGAGTAGTTAAATCACAAGCAGATTATGATAAATTGCAGGAAGACCTTGTGAGACTGGAAAATTGGGCATCCAAATGACAGATGAAATTTAATGTGGATAAGGGCAAGGTGATGCATATAGGGAAAAATAACCCATGCTATAGTTACACAATGTTGGGTTCCATATTAGGTGCTGCAATCCAAGAAAAAGATCTAGGCATTATAGTGGATAACACATTGAAATCGTCGGTTCAGTGTGCTGCGGCAGTCAAAAAAGCAAACAGAATGTTGGGAATTATTAGAAAAGGAATGATGAATAAAACAGAAAATATCATAATGCCTCTGTATCGCTCCATGGTGAGACCGCACCTTGAATACTGTGTACAATTCTGGTCACCGCATCTCAAAAAAGATATAATTGCGATGGAGAAGGTACAGAGAAGGGCGACCAAAATGATTAGGGAATGGAACAGCTCCCCTATGAGGAAAGACTAAAGAGGTTAGGACTTTTCAGCTTGGAGAAGAGACAGCTGAGGGGGATATGATAGAAGTGTTTAAGATCATGAGAGGTCTAGAACGGGTAAATGTGAATCGGTTATTTACTCTTTCGGATAATAGAATGACTAGGGGACACTCCATGAAGTTAGCATGGGGCACATTTAAAACTAATCGGAGAAAGTTCTTTTTTACTCAACGCACAATTAAACTCTGGAATTTGTTGCCAGGGGATGTGGTCAGTGCAGTTAGTGTAGCTGGGTTTAAAAAAGGATTGGATAAGTTCTTGGAGGAGAAGTCCATTACCTGCTATTAATTAAGTTGACTTAGAAAATAGCCACTACTATTATTAGAAACGGTAACATGGAATAGACTTAGTTTTTGGGTACTTGCCAGGTTCTTATGGCCTGGATTGGCCACTGTTGGAGGCAGGATGCTGGACTTGATGGACCCTTGGTCTGACCCAGTATGGCATGCTCTTATAGGGGTTCTTCTTGGTAATGGAATTAAGTCCATGATGGTCTATGCAGGCACATAAGGACCCATCCTTTTTTCCTACTAAAAAGAATCCAGCCCCGAAAGGTGACAAAGAGGTGCAAATGAAGCTTCTGTCCACATCTCTTTAATATATTTGGTCATAGCCTGTTTCATGGGCAGAAAGCCGATATACTCTGCCTCTGGGCAGAACCTTGCCAGGGACCAAGTCTACGGCACATTCATAGGACCAATGTGGTTTTGTTGCACATTTGCAAACTCAATATATTGTGGTGGCAGACCTAGGAGCTCTGGGGTAACTATCCAGGCCAAGGGAACCACAGGCAAAACTTTGGTGAGGCATCGCTCATGACAGCTAGGGCTCCATTTGGCGATCTGTAATGTGGCCCAATCGATATGGGGCTGATGGAGTATAAACCACTGTAGGCCCAAGATAGTGCCATTAACTGCCTTAAGCGAGACATAAAGACTGATTTGTTCTTTATGCAGAAAACCGGTTTGCATAGTGAGCGGTATGGTGGTTCCCGGTGACCTTGTCCAGGCAAAGGAACTCAAGGACGAGATTGAAAGCAGAGTATCCAGTGGGACTGTCGGTATCCGGTAAAGATGAACCAAAACCTCATGGATGAAGCTGCCACTTGTGCCAGGATCCAAGAAGGCAAGAGCATCTACCAGAATGTCCCCCAGGGAAAGATGTGCTGGTACTAGCAATTGTGGAGAGGTGCGGAGGTGACCTAGGGTGGCCTCTCCCACTAAACCTAGGTCCTTGATTTTCCCAGCTTATTCGGACAGCGACCTGCAAAGTGCCCAGATGCAGCACAATATAGGTACAGGTCGAGATTGCAATGCCTGTGCTTCTCCTCTGCAGATAACTTGAATCAGTCAACCTGCATGGCCTCTACTGGTGCGAATCCTGGCTTATGAGGTGAGCAGGAAGTCACTGGAAATTTGGAGCAAGGCATATGGTGGGGTGAAGCAAACCATTTTCCTGGGTCTTCTCCTGGGACTTTAGGTCTAGATGGAGGGCTAGGCTGATTAGGCCTTCCAATGTTTCAGGCAGACAACTGGCAGCCAACCCATCCTTTATGTGCTCTGAAAGACCTTGCCTGAAGATTGTAATCAGACTGTCACTGCCCCATTGCAGCTTAGAGGCCAGGGTGCGGAAGTGCCCTACATACTCCCCCACAGATTGAGAACCTTGTCTGATCTGCAGGAGCTCGGATGCCTTGGAAGCCATGTGACCAGCTTGTCAAAGATCTGTTGATACTCTTGCAAGAAACAATTCAAGTCTTCCAGGAGAGGATAATCTCGTTCCTAGAAGGATGAGGCCCAGGCCAGAGCAGAGCCACCCAACAAGCAGGCTGATTTTGTAAATTGTACTTGGCCATCCGCACTGTTTAACACGGGTTTGGCCCCGTGTTTTCGACACGTGTCTTAAACTGTAAGGAGTTTAGCGCCTCGAAAACGTGCAGCCAAACCCCTTGAAAACTAATAATGCTCATCACATGCAAATGTATATTGATGAGGCTATTAGTTAGTCACCTAGGATTCTGAACGTAAAATGTGCAGCCATTCCACATATTTTACACTAATAAATTAACACCTGCCCAAGGGCAGGTGTTAATTTATGAGAAGCCCCAAAAAGTACAGAAAAGCAGAAAATGCTGCTTTTCTGTACACCCTTTGACTTAATATTTATTTATTTATTTATATTTATTTAATTTCTTTTACTATACCGATGCTCAAGACTAGGTCTTATCGTACCGGTTTACAATGTAACTGAGGGGAAACCAATTAACATCAAGGTAGAAAGTAAAGTTACATTAAACAGGGAGCGTAAAACCTGGGCAATGGAAGACAGTACAGAATTTAAACTAAGAAACAATTAGAGAGAGATAAATATATAATCAACAAAAACTATAAGATACATAAACATAGATTTATCCTAGGCAGTTATTAGCATGGTATGTCCAGTGGGAGAAGGAAAGGGTGAGGTTGGGTGGGGGGGAAGGGGAGAGGGAAAAGAGGGGGGGTAGGGATTAGGGAGGGGTGGGAGAATGAGAGTCAGTGATGGTTGAGGAGATCCTTCAGCAGTAGGCTTCTGCGAACAGCCAGGTTTTCAATTTCTTTCTGAATGTTGAATGGCATTGTTCTTGGCGTAAGTCTTGGGGAAGTGAATTCCAATGTAGTGGACCTGCTGTTGAAAGAGCTCGCTTGTGAATAGAGTTGTGGACCGATGATTTGTTGGGGGGGGCCTTGAGCGAACCTTTGTAGGCAGTTCTGATCGGTCTTGCGGAAGTATGTAATTCGAGTGGGAAGGTGAGTTGGAGAGTGGATTGCTGGTAGACGGATTTGTGGATGATGGTGAGAGCCTTGAAAAGTATTCTATATTAGATGGGCAGCCAGTGTAGGATTTTTAGGATTGGTGTGATATGGTCCTTGCGACGAGTGTTTGTAAGGATCCTAGCTGCTGCATTTTGCAGCATCTGAAGAGGTTTGGTGGACGAAGCGGGGAGACCAAGTAATAGAGCGTTACAATAGTCGATCTTTGAAAACAGTATGGCTTGAAGCACCGAACGGAAATCCTTGAAGTGTAAGAGCGGTCTAAGTTGCTTCAGGACCTGTAGCTTGAAGAAGCATTCTTTGGTTGTGGCGTTAATGAATTTTTTGAAATTCATTCTAGAGTCAAGGGTGGCCCCAAGATCTCTGACCTGGTTTGCTAATGGGATGCTGGCATTATTTGCGAGGGGGTTGTTGTCACTAGGGGAGATAACCAGTAGTTCCGTTTTGGAAGTATTTAGGACCAGGTTGAGGCTCGAGAGCAGAAGGTTGATGGCGTGTAAGCAGTTGTTCCAGAAATTTAGAGTAGAGATGGGGTCCGAGATGGGGATTATGATTTGTACATCGTCCGCATATATAAAGTGGGTGAGATTGAGACTATTGAGTAGCTGGCATAAAGGGAGTAGATATATATTGAACAGGGTAGGGGAAAGTGACGAACCCTGAGGTACACCTTGGTTTGATGGAATGGAGTGAGATTCTTTGTCATTTATTTTGACTTTGTAATGTCTGTTGTTCAGAAAGGATGTGAACCAGAGCAGTGCAGAGCCGGATATGCCTATTTCCATTAAACGGTTTATGAAGATAGTGTGGTTTACCGTGTCGAACGCGGCAGAGATGTCGAGAAGGGCTAGCAGGTAAGATTGTCCCTTGTCAAGGCCCATCAGGATGTTGTCCGTTAGAGAAAGAAGGAGGGATTCTGTGTTTAGGCGTTTCCTGAATCCGAATTGAGAGGGGTAGAGAATATTGTGGGAGTCAAGGTAGTCTGTGAGTCGGATGTTGACAAGCTTTTCCATTAGCTTGGCTATAAAAGGTAGGTTTGCAATGGGGCGGAAGTTTGCAGGGTTGGCTGGGTCCAGGTTGGGTTTTTTAAGTAAGGGTTTAAGTGAAGCAATTTTTAAGGAGTCCGGGACCGATCCTTGATTGAGGGAGCAATTTATGATGTCTGCCAGAGGTTTAGCAATGGTGTTGGGGATGGTGAGAAGTAGTTTGGTCGGTATTTGGTCCAATGGATGAGTGGAAGGTTTCATTTTCTTGATTATTGATTCAATTTCCAGGGAGGATGTCTGTTCAAGAATTTCTAGTGACGGTCTGTGGATAGTTGGTGGAGGGTTATTGGTTGCGAGGCTTAATGGTTGCGAAGGGGTTGGAGAAGTGTTAGTTGATGCCAGGGGGGCAAGTAGGTTTTTGATTTTGTTATCAAAAAAGATAGCCAACTCTGTGGATTTGTTCTGGGCTTCTTCTTCTGGGATGGTGAGGGGCATAGGTGTGGTAAGGGCAGCTACATATGAGAACAGAGTTTTTGGGTCATATAAGAAGCCGTGTATTTTTTTGGCGTAGAAATCTTGTTTGGTGCGGGTAATGGATGTCCTATAGTAGCTCATTGCAGTTTTGTACGAAGCAAGTGAGGAAGGGGAGGAATCTTTCCGCCAGCGTTGTTCTTTGTGTTGTAGATCCTGTTTGAGTTTCCTTAGTTCGGTTGAGAACCAGGGTTTCTTGTTCGTGCGGGCTGGGTTGATAACTTTTGTTGTTACAGGGCAAATTCTGTTAGCTACTGAGTGTGTAATAGTTTGCCAGGAGTTCATAGCGGTATCCGCATCTGAGAAGTCCAGTTTAATTAGTTCTTCGGCCAGGCTGTTGTTGAGAGTGTCCATGGAACAGGGTTTCCTGAACTGAATCGAGGATTTAGTAACAATAGGGGTCAATTTTTGTTTTATAGATAATTTTGTAGTTATCATCGAGTGATCTGACCAGGGGATGGGGGTGCAGGAAGGAGGGGTGATGGGCGAGATGGTTTCGTTAGTGAATATTAGGTCAAGCGTGTGGCCTGCCTTGTGTGTGGGATTGTTTATAATTTGTTTGAATCCCATAGCCTGGAGAGAAGAGAGAAGGGCTTCGCAATTAGATGATAGGGTAGGGGAGTCAACATGGATGTTGAAATCTCCTAAAATAATAGCCGGTGAGTTAGTGTTGATGTGTTTGGCTATAGTTTCGATGAGTGGAGAAGGGTCGGATTCTAGGAGCCCCGGGGGGGCGTAAATAAGGCAGACTTGAAGCTGGGAGGATTTGAATAGTCCGATTTCTAATTTGGTCGTCGATTTGAAGGCTTGCTGGGACAGTCTCAGTTCTTTTTTTGCTATTAACATTATTCCACCCCCTCTTTTTTTAGGTCTGGGGATAGAGAAGATGTCATATTGTTGTGTTGGCAATTGGTTAATTATGGCTGTGTCTGTGTTTTTTAGCCATGTTTCGGTAATGGCACAGATGTCCGGTTGGGTGTCCAGGAGGTGGTCGTTGAGCAAATGAGATTTTTTAGAGAGCGACTGCGAGTTGAAAAGGGTTAAGGTGATTAGAGATAATCCTAGGAATTGTGTTAGAGGGGAGATCATGATTGGAATCAGGGATCTCTTTGATCGTAGATTGAGCACGGGTGTATTCGCTCTGTGGGAGAGTAGGTGAGGGATGATCTGAATGGGGAAAGTTTGTAGCATGCTGCCTTTTAAGAAGAAATTGCTGGTGGAGAAGATTGTTGGATGACTACTGGGTGTTGGAGTGGCTTGATGAGTGCTAGATGCTGGATTGACTGGAAGAATGCTGGATGCTGGGGTGACTAAAAGAGTGCTGGATGCTGGAGTGACTGGAAGAGTGCTGAATGCTGGGGTGACTAGAAGATTGCTAGAGGAATGCTGGATGCTGGAGTGACTGGACGAATGCTGGATGCTGGAGTGACTGGACGAATGCTGGTTGCTGGAGTGACTGGACGAATGCTGGATGCTGGAGTGACTATCCTATCCTATTTAATATCCTAGTTTAATATCCTAGTTATCCTATTTAATCCTAGTTATCCTATTTAATATCCTATTTAATATCCTAGTTATCCTATTTAATATCCTAGTTATCCTATTTAATCCTAGTTATCCTATGTAATATCCTATTTAATATCCTATTTAATATCCTAGTGATATTAAATTGGAGGAACCAAAAATGTAAAAATTAAAATTAAAAAATTAAAAGAAAAGAAAAAAAGTGCCAGCCGGTCCAGTTAGGAGAGCGGACAATCAATTTTACCGGTGTCCGTTTTCCTAACCGATTGCGGTCAATGGGTTCAGAAAACCGACACTTGTAAAATTGAGCATCTGTTTCCTGAAACCACTGACACATCCATCGCTCCTGGGCCAAGGTGGTGCTAGGGACATATAATTGTCCCTAGCACCTCCTTTTAGCATGACCCCTCATTTAAATATAGGATCACACGCCCAGGAGAGGTGGCTGGGCGCACGTTAGAAGAGTGGGCTCTCAACACGGAGTGCCCATTCTCCAGCGATCCTTTCTGAATCGGTCTGAAGGATAGAATATAAGTTATCTTGACACGGTCAGTGGGGAACAAATGTGCCTGTAGTTTGAACTGCATCTGACACTGATTTTGGAAGCCCCTACATCTCACAGGATCCCCATCGTACGTTGATGGCAGAGACAAGTGCAGGATGGGAGTAGTAGGCCATATCACGGGTGTCAGAGCAGAATCTGGAACAGACCGTGCAGCCATGTCTTGGAGGTACCTGGCCATGGTATTCAGTTGGGCTTGCTGCTACTGAAGCTGGTGCACTAGTCCAGCAATAGCTCATGGCCTCAGCAATCTGTGAAGAGTGGCATGGGTGTGAACCCTTTATGCTGCGGCATAGTTGGCACAGTCTTGAAGGCAAACCTAAGAAGCCTACGCTGGCAGCTGGCAAGTGTGCCCTGTAGCGGTACAGACTGTAGCTTCACCTGTACCAGCTGCCTCCCCCACAGGCTGAGCTCTTGGTTTCTGGCAGCTGGAAGGTCTTAGGTGGGTCCCTAGGATGGTGGCTAGATCAAGAGTCCAGTGGAACTCCAGAGTCAGTGCAGGCAGCAGACCAATGGAGTTGAAGACAGGCCAAGGTCGGGGCAGACGGCAAACAAGGTTGGTCAGGTCCAGGCAAGAAGTCAGGTCCATGTGGCAGGCAATCAAGGTCAGGTCCAGGCAAGAGATCGAGATCAAGATCAAGAGAGTCAGGCCAAAGGAGGACAAAGACAAACAGAAGACACTGGATGAGAAAGGCAGGACAAGGCAAGGCTGGACAAGGAAGGCTAGATGAGACAAGGCTGGATGACTTGAGGCTGAGAGACAGGAACTAGGAACTTGAAGCAATATACACTGCAAAGGCAGGAGACCCATTGCTGAGGCATTGGATATCTGTGGGAGCGAGGCTTAAGTAGGGCCGAGTCTGACATCATCAAATGGGGCTGTGGCAATGTTTCCTGCCAAGGAGCCCATAAGATCTGGGTCCTGAGCACATGCATATCTAAGAAGCAGCACAGTGGGGTAGATTTTAAAAAACGGCGCGTTGGCGTACTTTTGTTGGCGCTCCAGGTGCCAACAAAAGTACGCGGGATTTTAGTAGATACGCGCGTAGCCGCTAAAATCCTGGATCGGCGCGCGCAAGGCTACCGATTCCGTGTAGCCGGCGCGCACCGAGCCATGCAGCCTACCTCCGTTCCCTTCCTATTCCTAACCCACCCCCCCCCCTACCTTTGTTGGGGGATTTACGCCTCCCAGAGGGAGAAGTAAATCCCTGCGCGCCAGCGGGCGGTTACGGAGGGTGCGGCCACGCCCCCTGACCACCCCAGGCCGAAACCACGCCCCCGGGCCCGCCCCCGAAACGCCGCATCCCGCCCCAAAAACGGCGCGCCGCTCAGCCCCGCCCCCGACACGCCCCCCTCGGAAAACCCTGGGACTTACGCGAGTCCCGGGGCTCTGCGCGCACCGGTAGGCCTATTGAACATAGGCGCACCGGCGCGCAGGGCCCTGCTCGCGTAAATCCGGGCGGATTTACGCGAGCAGGGCTCTTAAAATCCGCCCCTAAGCTTTCTGCAAGTTGAAAAAGTAAAACTGATGGGAGTGCATTGATAAAAATGCCATCATGGTTTAATCTTCTTTGAAAAATGTATGGGGCATATATCAACTGATCATTTTGGGAAGATCAAGGTATTTGGATGTTAGATCATATTTAAAAAAATAAGAGAGCTACTATCTTTTTCACAACTAAGGGTTAAATATGCATTACCACTGAAACAGTGATTTAATTGGCATTAAATAAAACACTTAAAGGCATGGGATATTATTAAAAAGATTGTATGAGGAGACTGATATAACTGCATATAGTAAACACCTATTTGCACATGAGTTTTAATGTATTTGAAAAATAAAGTCATTCATGTAGAGAAAATGAGTGGAATGTGTCCTTGGAGCCTGCACAATGGAAACATTTTTGGAAGAAATTGGTTGTATCCCTCACTTACGCAGTCCATTATTCACAGGGTAATTGGGGCCCCAGTTAAACTACATTGTATCAAAGCAGTTATCTACTAAATACTGGTTTTGGCTGAGGGAGATATGCACGTTAGACCAGTGGTGCTCAAAACAAAGCTCGGGTCAGCCAGCCAGTTGATTTTCAAGCTATCCCTGTGAAAATGCATGAGAAATATTTGCAGGAACTGCCGCCAATGTATGCAAATCTATCTCATGCATATGAAAATGGAAACAAATCTATCTTACACATATGGAAATGGAAACAACAAGTGAGGTAATCAAATTTGCCAGTGACACAAAATTATTCAAAGTTGTCATATCACAAAAGGATTGTGAGATATTGCAAGAGGACATTGTAAAACTGGGAGACTGGGCATGCAAATGGCAAATGAAATTTAATGTACACCAAGCCATTGACATTGGTGGGACCGTCAGTTTTGGTGATGCCATTGGCAGACAGGGGTGCTGGAGACCAACCATGGTCAATCTCCTCCAGGCCAAGGTTGTCGAGTTCCTTGTCATCGGCCTCGGCACCAGGAAAGGACCAACTGAGCATCGAGGGAAACTGAAGAAGCATCAGCACCGGTCCCCATTGATGCATGGTACTAGGCATGAGAATGCACTGGCTTTTGCCGCGATGTTCCCGGAGCGACCCTGCGAAGAGGAGGTCCAATCCTCCACTGGTGCCCGGGGTCCTCGACAGCCTCCAGTGGTCCTGATGCTAGTCACTGATCCACGTCGAAAGTCCGAGGATCTGGCCACCCCTCTTTCCTCCCAGTCGCTGTTGGCATCGGCAACATTAAAGAAGGAGCTGGAGCACCGAGTCCAGTTTGCGGCAGACCGGATGCTGTAGGACTTCAATCTTGTGGCACCAATGGCTTTGGACCCGGTGCCACTCATCCTTTTTCTCCTAGGTCAAGCAGGATGGTAGTCCTCACATATGGGTGATATCATCGGATAGAGTGCAACATGGAAAACGTACGTCAAAGTTTCTGGAACTTTGACTGTGCAGACTGAGCACGCCCAGCATGCCTTAAACCATGCTCCCACATGGAGTCCCTTTTTAGTCTCATTTTTTCCGCACAGCTTTCACCAAGTGGTTTAAGTGAGCTTTTGGCTTTTTCTTTTAAAATTGCTTTGGAAAAATTCTTCACCAATTTTTTCGGCTGTTTGTATGGGTTATTGATTTTGAGTCCCTTTCGGTTCCCTCCTTAGACTCTTTAGTCAGGTTTTTTGACAGTTCAGTAAGTTTATTTTCGCTTCCATTCCCCCCCGTGGTGGCAGTGCCTCAGTGCCCGTCAGCTTCAACTGCCCTCTGTCACCAGCATCGTTATTTCCCCTTCTTTTCATTCGTCATGGCCTCTTCTGGTTTCCATCAATGCCCCCAGTATCCGAGAATCATGCCCATCATGGTCCTCCACTAGGTATATGTCCTTTGCCTGGGGGTATTGCATGACTTCGGGGTTGATGCAATGCACCCAGATGACCCCAAGTTACGTCATGCTCGACTCGATAAGGTGGAGAAACTCTTCAGGTCAAGGAAATCCGAGCCATCGACATCGGCATCAGTGACATCTGCACCAATGGACCTTGGAGATGCGCCAATGGACACTGAGCCATTGACATTGGCGGAGCCATTGGTTCTGTCGATGCCACTGGTGGATAGGGGTGCTGCAGACCAACTCCTTTCAGTCTCTTCCAGGTCAAGGATTTCGGGTTTATCATCATCGACCTCAGCACTGGGGAAAGACCAGCCGAGCACCAAGGGAAACCAAGGAAACATCGGCATCAGTCACCTTCAATGCAAGGTGCCAGGCTCGGATGGCGCCGGTTTATGCCATGATGCCCCTGAACAGACCCTGCAGCAAGGACTGCCCATCCTCCATCAATGCCGGGGGTCTGCAACGGTCTCCACCGGTCCTGGTGCCAGTCATCAATCCACCTCGTGGATACCGGGAAGATCTGGACACCCCTCCTACCTTCCAGTCAGTGTTGGCATCAGCAACTTTTGAGGAGATGGAATGGAGAGAACAATTGATGGTGGAGCAGGCGCTGCAGGGCATGAAGCCCACACTGTCCCTAATGGAACTGCTGCTGGAACAGATCAATGTGTATATCAATGTATTACCGACCCAGCTGGCATCAGTTCCTTGGAAGCCATCGATGCCCAGCAGGGCTTTATCAGGCTAATCTTCCATGAAGGAAGATAATAAATTTGAGTTAATGGGGGAAGATCTTGTTGAGGAATTTTTAAAACTTCCATTGCAAATTTGTTCCACATCTCTTTTGCTGAAATTGCTGGCAATTTTGGGAAGTTTACCAACCTTAAATTCTTACCACGAATCTGATTGTCAAGATTTTCCATTTTTCTTGTTAAATACTGATTTTCCTTTAACATCATTTCATTTTGCTCACTTAACTTCTTTAAATCAGATCTAATAGACTCTAATACCTGGTCTCTCCTAATGTCTTCATTTGTTATCTTATTGACTTTGGTTTCCACATCTACCAATTTTATAGCCAATGGCTTTAACTGCGATGTAAAATTCTTATTGAGCACTACCAAAGTCTCCCAAATTACTTCTAAGGAGAATACCGGCTGTCTAACTATAGGTAATATACCCAACTCGGAACCCAATAGATCACCAGAGATATTAACAGTGGCATGGGGTAGAGACTGATCCTCTGTTACAATTCCTTCGGAGATGCCATTAAATTGGCCCCTCCTGCAGATAGTATTGTAGTTGTTCCTAGGTTTCCTCCTACTTCGCTAGCTTTATTGAGAAGCGGCGGGGTAGCCAGCATTCATAAAATTCTAATTATCGCAGGGTTCTCCAGAGGTGTTCTCTGGTCCGGGGACAGTGAGATCACTGAGTCACGAAGCGATAACATGCCTTCCTGATTCCTTTCAAGCGAAACCTCACCCGGATTAGTAACACCTCTCCTGATGTGGGCATCCATCGGGCCCAGGACCGGGCTTGCTAAAGTGCCTTCCATAACTGGCCTCTCTCGGGCTCTGCGTTTATGGCCTGAGTGAGGCATTAATTATATATAAGAAAACCAATCAAAAAGTAAATAGAAACACTAGAGTGCACTTAGCTCAGTAGGATCGCGTTATTCCAGGATTCCCCCTGATGGAGATCAGAAGGGTCGAGAGGAGCAATCGAGTTGGTAAGATTGTAGACAAACTGCCCAGATGATGGTACAAAGCCACGCTGAAGAGTGTCCTCGGCTCGCCCCATCGAAGCAAAACAGCACACTGTGTCCCTGGTAAAGCCTCCGGTCCTCCTCCTTCTCACATTCTTTATGATGGGTTCAGCAAGTAAGAATGAATTCTCTGACCGTAATGGAGAATACCATTTCAATTATTCAATTAGGTATGCTGGACAACCATCATACAGAATTCGGAAAGTTAAAAGTCTTAAATTTTATCCTTTGCTCTACAGTGAGCCAATGTAAGGATTTCAAGATAGGCTTAATGTCATCACATGTGGAGCAGCCTCAGACTAAGAGGCCGATGCAATAAAGTGCTCCCAGCCTAGCACACAGGTTAACGAGTGGTTGGATGCGTGTTTTGGATTCGTGTCCATAACCCCTGATACAATAAGGGGATCAGCGCCTCCAAAACACACGTCCAAACAAAGGCATAGCTAATAGTAGGTACGATAAGACTTGGTCTTGAGCATCGGTATATTAAAAGAACTTAAATAAATAGTGCTCATCATATGTAAATGCCATGTAGATGAAGCTAATAGTTATTACCCTGCAATGCAAAACATCTCCATGCACCTAAGGCGCACTCTTTAACCTGTCAAATTTTGCGCCTGCCCCCGTGCAGGAGTAAAGTTTTGCTGTGTGTCAAGGAATCAACTTAAAAACAAAAAAATACTGCTTTTCCATGGTTCCTCCTATCTAGGATCATCACAAAACAAGTAGAAGGAACCACAGAAAGCAGCATCCTGAAAAAAAAGGCTTGAGGGAAACAAAATGTCTGGGCGCACAATACACACTCACAATATACATGCTCCAGGCCATGTATATTGTGTGCGTATATTGTGCTGGTAAATTCACTGCCGCAGGATAAAATGGATAATCGTAAACTGAGTATCCATTTTGGTAACCCGCAAACAGCCATGTTTCCAGGGCACCTGATGACAAGAGTGTGCTAGGGACACACAATGTATCCCTAGGGCATCCATTTTAGCATGGCAGCCCATTTACATATTGCATCGGGCACTCAGGAGAGGTGATGTGTGAGAATTAAAAACCGGGCGCCCAGTTTGGACGCATGTTTTTTATGTGCACTTTATTGCATCGGCCTGTAATTGTGCTGTGGCATTCTGTAGCTGTTGTAAAGCAGCCAGATGACACTTCGGGAGTCCTAAATAAAGAGTGTTGCAATAGTCAAGTACCGATAAAACAAATCCCTGGGCAATGGATCTAAAATCCTTGCATTCCAGGACATAATTTAGACGCCATAGTTTTCTTAATTTAAAGAAGCCATTCTTGACTACTGCTTGTAGATGGGATTGAAATTTAAAAGGGACATAAAGCAGAAACCCCAAATTATGTGCTGTGGTACTGAAATTCCATCCATATTTAATTGGAGATCTAGTACATTGGTTCCTGTCTGAGAGATCAACACAGTTTCTGTTTTACCTAAGTTTAAAAGAAGACCGTTGTTGCTCATCCACAGTCTAATGGCTTCCAAGGAACAAATTATCAGATCATAATGTCAGATATGTATGTTGAGACTGGAAATAATAACAGTATGTCATCTGCATTCATTTTGAAGGGAACCCCGATCTTTTGCAACATTATTCACAGAGGACGCATGTAAATGTTAAGTAATGATGCAGAGTGCAAGGTGATGCATATAGGGAAAAATAACCCATGCTATAATTACACAATGTTGGGTTCCATATTAGGTGCTACAACCCAAGAAAGAGATCTAGGTGTCATAGTGGATAACACATTGAAATCGTCGGTACAGTGTGCTGCGGCAGTCAAAAAAGCAAACAGATTGTTGGGAATTATTAGAAAGGGAATGGTGAATAAAATGGAAAATGTCATAATGCCTCTGTATCGCTCCATGGTGAGACCGCACCTTAAATACTGTGTACAATTCTGGTCGCCGCATCTCAAAAAAGATATAATTGCGATGGAGAAGGTACAGAGAAGGGCTACCAAAATGATAAGGGGAATGGAACAACTCCCCTATGAGGAAAGACTAAAGAGGTTAGGATTTTTCAGCTTGGAGAAGAGACGACTGAGGAAGGATATGATAGAGGTGTTTAAAATCATGAGAGGTCTGGAACGGGTAGATGTGAATCGGTTATTTACTCTTTCAGATAGTAGAAAGACTAGGGGGCACTCCATGAAGTTAGCATGGGGCACATTTAAAACTAATCGGAGAAAGTTCTTTTTTACTCAACGCACAATTAAACTCTGGAATTTGTTGCCAGAGGATGTGGTTAGTGCAGTTAATATAGCTTTGTTTAAAAAAGGATTGGATAAGTTCTTGGAGGAGAAGTCCATTACCTGCTATTAAGTTCACTTAGAGAATAGCCACCGCCATTAGCAATGGTTACATGGAATAGACTTAGTTTTTGGGTACTTGCCAGGTTCTTATGGCCTGGATTGGCCACTGTTGGAAACAGGATGCTGGGCTTGATGGACCCTTGGTCTGACCCAGTATGGCATTTTCTTATGTTCTTATGTTCTTAGAGAGACGGGACTTCGGAGGACCCCAGATGAAATAGGGTACCATTTGGAAAATGTTTGGTTGGCTTAAATCCTCTGAGAATGATTAGAGAGAAGTTAATGAAATCAATCAAGACCACCCTTCATATTTCAATTATGGTTAGGTGCTGTAGCATAATAGCATGTATTACTGAGTCAAATGCAGCCGACACATCTAAGATTATCACTACTGGCTGTTTCTGATCAAGTGTTTATAAAATGAAATCAGAGACAGATAGCAAGAAGATTTCTGTATTATTGCCCACTCGGAAGCCATACAATTTTCATTCAGAAAAGAATCAAGTTGGAACAAAACCGTTTTTTCAATTAGTTTTCCTAATGTCGGAAGAACCGAGACAGGTCTGTAACTAGCCGGGGTTGTCTGATGAGAGGTCTGACTTCTTTGCAATTGGGCAAACTATAGCCTTCTTAAAGCAAGATGTAAAGACACCTTCTGCCAGAGACATGTTAATTAGTTTATTCAAGATATCCATAAAGGAATCTTTCAGTTTATACAATTGCCAAAATGGGCAAGGGTCTAAGAAACAATATGAAGAGCTCATTTTGGAAAGAGCCGGTTCAATTTCTGTTTTAGCAACATAATCAAAATTTTTCTATTTTTCACCACCGATTCAGATCAACTGTTTGCCTTGGTGACTATATTAATCATAGTATGAATCTGTCCCCGTTTTGTCCCTTTAATGCTGAGCAAAAACCTCACAATCTAGCCCTCCTATGTTCTTGCCTGTTTCGGATGGCAGGTTCAAGCAAGAAACAAGTTGAAATAGTTCACTAGGGTGGTTGAGGGAAGATTGTAAACATGTCGTGCAATAGGTTTCCTGGCATTTTCATAGAGGTAAGAAGTACATGCCCCACTGTATCTGTCTTTAGAATTCCTTGTCAACCAAGGACGAGCTATAACACGTGGGCGCGGTAGAGGGGATGCTACAGGTCCTTAAAGAAGCTACCCCATCAAGGCCCGTAGCCAAAGAAGCACACAGGGAACCAATGAGTGAAGAGGCTGTATCAAATGATATATCCTCTGCTGAACGCATCCACGTGGCTTTGGATTTATGTTTTTATACTAACCAGGACCACGTTTCCTTCCTCTGCTCCCAAACTTCCCACATCTAAACTAACATTCACCCACCGCCTTTTCCTGTCAGAAACATGTGCAGCCACCTTAACTGAGATAATTTGTTTAATAAAAATTCAACACCTCATTTTTTTCCTTAGAGCTGCTGTTAACCTTATTTTGGTAAATCAAATGTTCTTACTTCTAATGGGGTGATTTAAATAATTGACATTAATAAAAGAATCTCAAATTAAGAGCCAGCAAAATGTAATACTCTAAACAGAAAAAATTCAGCATCCCTAGCAAAAGGTCTACCATTCATCAACCTATACCCACACAGAGAATGTACCTTAATAATCCCAAAGGGAAAGCTTAGGACAGGTACAGAGGATCCTTAGCTGTGGGGGAGTGAGGGGTAAAGCCTGGGATAAGCACAGAGGATCCTTAGCTGTGGGGAGTGAGAGGTAAAGCCTGGGATAAGCACAGAGGATCCTTAGCTGTGAGGGAGTGAGGGGTAAAGCCTGGGATAAGCACAGAGGATCCTTAGCTGTGAGGGAGTGAGAAGTAAAGCCTGGGATAAGCACAGAGGATCCTTAGCTGTGGGGGAGTGAGGGGTAAAGCCTGGGATAAGCACAGAGGATCCTTAGCTGTGAGGGAGTGAGAGGTAAAGCCTGGGATAAGCACAGAGGATCCTTAGCTGTGGGGGAGTGAGGGGTAAAGCCTGGGATAAGCACAGAGGATCCTTAGCTGTGGGGGAGTGAGGGGTAAAGCCTGGGATAAGCACAGAGGATCCTTAGCTGTGGGGGAGTGAGGGGTAAAGCCTGGGATAAGCACAGAGGATCCTTAGCTGTGGGGGAGTGAGGGGTAAAGCCTGGGATAAGCACAGAGGATCCTTAGCTGTGAGGGAGTGAGGGGTATAGCCTGGGATAAGCATAGAGGATCCTTAGCTGTGGGGGAGTGAGGGGTAAAGCCTGGGATAAGCACAGAGGATCCTTAGCTGTGGGGGAGTGAGGGGTAAAGCCTGGGATAAGCACAGAGGATCCTTAGCTGTGGGGGAGTGAGGGGTAAAGCCTGGGATAAGCACAGAGGATCCTTAGCTGTGGGGGAGTGAGGGGTAAAGCCTGGGATAAGCACAGAGGATCCTTAGCTGTGAGGGAGTGAGGGGTAAAGCCTGGGATAAGCACAGAGGATCCTTAGCTGTGGGGGAGTGAGGGGTAAAGCCTGGGATAAGCACAGAGGATCCTTAGCTGTGAGGGAGTTGGGGTAAAGCCTGGGATAAGCACAGAGGATCCTTAGCTGTGGGGGAGTGAGGGGTAAAGCCTGGGATAAGCACATAGGATCCTTAGCTGTGGGGGAGTGAGAGGTAAAGCCTGGGATAAGCACAGAGGATCGTTAGCTGTGGGGGAGTGAGGGGTAAAGCCTGGGATAAGCACAGAGGATCCTTAGCTGTGGGAGGAGTAAGAGGTAAAGCCTGGGATAAGCACAGAGGATCCTTAGCTGCGGGGGAGTGAGAGGTAAAGCCTGGGATAAGCACAGAGGATCCTTAGCTGTGAGGGAGTGAGGGGTAAAGCTTGGGATAAGCACAGAGGATCCTTAGCTGTGAGGGAGTGAGGGGTAAAGCCTGGGATAAGCACAGAGGATCCTTAGCTGTGAGGGAGTGAGGGGTAAAGCCTGGGAGAAGCACCGAGGATCCTTAGCTTTGAGGGAGATAAAGGTAAAGCCTGATAAATGCAGAGCATCTTTAGCTATGGGAGAGTTTTGGGTTTCTGTGTTATTCTCTGGTGCCTTATAAATAAGTACTGAATTAAGCACATCACAAAAACAGTAGCAAAGCAACAAGAAATTGTGTTTAAAGTTCTCTGAAACTTGGTACACTCTGGCACACTGACATCTGAAACACTCCCCTCATGTTGTTTCATGCCTTCCCAGAACACACACAACTCTTGAGCAATCAATCTGTGAAGAAAAGAAACGTTGTACTTTAAGGGCTCACTTCTCCTTTTCTTTTCTTTTTGAAATGATCAGCAGAGAAATACGGGTAGTCTGCAAAGGTTTAACTGTTGCACCAGAAAGATATAATCTGCAGCATTAATGTCTGCTGCCCTCCTCATCAGTGCCACCTTCCTGCCACATATCCCCCAGAGCGGCTATGCTTGCATCTGACTGCAGGGGGCGCCCACCCTTACCTGACCAGCAGACTTTCTGTACTCCTGGCGTCCCTGGCTTCCTCCTCCCCACTCTGTGGTTCCTCGAGGACTGATGAACACCTGCTGCTTCTCAGCCTGCCTTCTCCTTCTCTATAGCAGTTACAAAAAGAAAAAGCAAATATGTAAATACAGGAGTTCTCTGTAGCCTAGAGGGAAAAGTACACAGCAAAATCACCAGACCTGAGATGGCAAAATTATGGAACTCCCATCTTTCTCCCAAGTGTACTGCTAATACCAGGCCATCTCCTGCCCTGCTGCGTGTTATTTTATTCTATTTATTTAAAATTCTTATTTACTGCCCTTGTGGAATTAAAACCGAAGTGGTATCCCTAATCACTAAAGTCATATTACAAAGTAATAACACAAAGTCAATATACATTTTGGCCCCACTCAATTCACAATTGCTGGCAACTTACAAAAGACACTCATAAAATTAATGTACATAAAACAAAGACAGAGACATAGCATGGTTCCACCCAGTCAATCAGCCTGTAGCTTCACCTGTGATGTTAGCGATAAGCCTCTGCAAGAGTAACAGCTGGATAAAATCATCAAAAAACAAAGATAAACGAAAAGGTTACCAAAGTTGTAATTATTGCAAAATTCCTATCACGTCACAATTAATGACTCAATGCTCTTTAATGGAAAATCCTTTTATTGGTATTTTCAAATAACAAACCAAATTGCATAACAAATGGTCCCATGAAACAAGAAATACACCTATATGTTCTCCCCGGAATTCCCTACCCCCTTCCGCTTTCATTCCCAACCTCCCCCGCCCCAACAGCCAATGGCATTGAATTACAATGAACCGAGAAATACAAAGAAATACAAATTACATGCTATATTAAGCAGTGCGTGCTCGCAAACACAGTTTTCAGATGAATAGAAGATAATCTTCAGATCTTTCAGTAGCGATTCCACAAAGGGCGCCCAAATACATAATTAGCTGCTCTCTTCTTCATCAAGGATTCCAGCAGAGATTGGTGCTCCATCAAATATAAATCTAACATAAAGGATGACCACTGTCGGACTGAAATCAGTTAACCAATTAGTTAAAATTAAATGAAGTTCAAGACATCCTTTCATAATAAGCATAGAATCTGATGGCTCTACAGACAAACTTGGGTCTACAGGACCCAAAAGACAAAAAGGTAAGACCACATGGAAACAGATACTTTAATAGCAGAAAAGACATTCTTAATATCCAACCAAAACTTCTGTATTACTGTACACTCCATAAACAATGCGGTAATGTAGCTTTGGGTTGAGAACATTTAAGACATCAATGGGATTTAGCTATACCTGCCATATGAGCCTTTTGTGGCCATAAGACAGTTCAAAGCAAAATTTTTACATGAATTTCCCAATGCACCTCCCCCATCACTGCTCATCCCACCTGATGGTCACAGTCATAGAGCTCATCCTCTGGAAGCAAGCAATCAGGTTCCTTCTCCCAGGTATTTGCTAAGTGAGAATAAGTAGTATAGTGAGTAGACAAGTGCAAGAATTTATAAAATAATTATAGGGAGACCAGCAACCTGACAGACAGATGCATAAATCTTTGAAATGGGCCATTTGTCAGACTTCTAAAATCAATCACTGGCAGTGCCTTCATGTAATTGGAAATTTGTAAATACTGGAAAAAGTCTGATGCTTTAAGAGAAAAGCAAGTTTGCTTACCGTAAACGGTGTTTCCGTAGATAGCAGGATGAGTTAGCCATGCTGTCATGGGATCAGGCCCGGGAGGCGGAGCTTCACAAAGCAGAGATTAGATTTTTGCTCTCTGCGGAAAGACGGCGACTGCCAGGGAGGTGGGTGGGACAGCATGGCTGATTCATCCTGCAAGCAAACTTGCTTTTCCCCGTTGATAGCAGGGCTGAATTAGCCATTCTGTCATGGGAGTCCCAAGCTCCCGATCATGTTGTTTATGATATATATCTGTTTGTACGTGATCATCAACATTGTGGCAGTCACCGTGAACACGAGGATAGAGATTGTAGAATTGCTTGCCCTATCTTCGCATCAGTGGCTGCTTGTTAATCAAGGCAGTAGTGAGATGTGAAGGTATGGAGCGATGACCATGTAGCTGCTAGGGATGTGCAGCCAAAAGAATTTTGTTGCATTCGTGATACATATTCATCGGGGGTCATTTCCGTTACATTCGGACATATGGAGAATCCGATACGTCGATATGTGAATTCGTTTTCCGGTTCCCATTAAAGTCAATGGGGGAAGGATTTCCAGCCTATTTTTGGCTGCAGAATTGGGGTTTTATTATCAATTTTCATGAAACTTCTGGGGAGCAATCATCACAACAACAAAAGAGCTCCAAGGTACTTAGACTGTGGCAAAGTGGCACCAAAGTGGCATGAATAGCCTAAGGCACTGTAAAGGTGCAAAGGGGTACCAGAAGTGGCAACAGTGCTTTAACAGAGGCACAAAGCAGCAGTGAGAATGTCAAAAACACACCACAGCTTCAAAAGAGAGCACCGATAGCAGATGCATGAACCCTCGAAGGCAGCACGACAGGCAAAGTGGCAAGACAAGTGGCATTGACATCCAACAGCACAATGAAGGGGGAACATAGCAAGCAGACAGACTAGCACCAACACACTGAGGAACCATGAGAGTGGCAAGAACACCACAAGGAGTTAAGTGAGTCATCTGGTGTATGGCAGCAAAGCAGAGTGGCAGAAAGCTGATAGGGGCAAGACAGGCTGGCAGAGTGGAGGTAGTCTGGTCCCTGTGGTTTTGATAGGGGAAAGACAGGCTGGCCCAGGAGAGAGTTCCCTTTCCTTTGTGCAGGAAAGGACTCTCTAGAACGGGTTCACCCCTAGAGTGGGGTGTTTCCGTTGGTGACTAGTGTATACCGTTGGCGTCTAGTGAATTCCGTTGGCATCTAGTGAATACCGACTGTACTTACGCACTTCAGCTGACGACAAAGGAACTTGAAGAGCTCTCAGAAATAAGAATACTGCTACTCAAGTCCAAATCTGCAATATCAACCTATGTTGACTTTGTACCGAACAGTGCCTCTGTAAACAATGGGAACACAGAGGATGAACTAGAGTACAACTACCACCAGTTTTCTATAGCACTAGAAACATTAATGTAGCAACAAAGAAACAGCTTGGGAAAATGGCCCGTATTATGAAGGTCATGAAAACTATATCCTAGCTCCAAGCTGGACAGACAGGCACAGCGTTAGAGGTCGAGCCCTGGTAGGGACATAAGGCCTGGATGAACAGGCACAGCAATGGAGGTCAAACACTTGTAGGAACACAAGGCCCGGACTGACAGGCAAAGCAGTCGAGGACAGAGGTCAATCCCACCTAGGGACACAAGGCCTGAATGAACAGGCACAGCAATCGAGGTCAAACACTTGAAGGAACACAAGGCCTGGATAAACAGGCACAGCAATCGAGGTCAAACACTTGAAGGAACACAAGGCCCAGACTGACAGGCAAAGCAGTCGAGGACAGAGGTCAAGCCCACCTAGAGACATAAGGCCTGGATGAACAGGCACAGCAATCGAAGTCAAACACTTGAAGGAACACAAGGCCTGGATGAACAGGCACAGCAATCAAAGTCAAACACTTGTAGGAACACAAGGCTCGAACTGACAGGCAAAGCAGTCGAGGACAGAGGTCAATCCTACCTAGGGACATAAGGCCTGGATGAACAGGCACAGCAATCGAAGTCAAATACTTGTAGGAACACAAGGCCCGGACTGACAGGCAAAGCAGTCGAGGACAGAGGTCAATCCCACCTAGGGACACAAGGCCTGGATGAACAGGCACAGCAATCGAGGTCAAACACTTGAAGGAACACAAGGCCTGGATGAACAGGCACAGCAATCGAGGTCAAACACTTGAAGGAACACAAGGCTCGGACTGACAGGCAAAGCAGTCGAGGACAGAGGTCAATCCCACCTAGAGACATAAGGCCTGGATGAAAGGCACAGCAATCGAGGTCAAACACTTGAAGGAACACAAGGCCTGGATGAACAGGCACAGCAATCGAAGTCAAACACTTGTAGGAACACAAGGCCTGGACTGACAGGCAAAGCAGTCGAGGACAGAGGTCAATCCCACCTAGGGACATAAGGCCTGGATGAAAGGCACAGCAATCAAGGTCAAACACTTGAAGGAACACAAGGCCTGGATGAACAGGCACAGCAATCGAGGTCAAACACTTGAAGGAACACAAGGCCTGGATGAACAGGCACAGCAATCGAGGTCAAATACTTGAAGGAACACAAGGCCTGGACTGACAGGCAAAGCAGTCGAGGACAGAGGTCAATCCCACCTAGGGACACAAGGCCTGGATGAACAGGCACAGCAATCGAGGTCAAACACTTGAAGGAACACAAGGCCTGGATGAACAGGCACAGCAATCGAAGTCAAACACTTGTAGGAACATAAGGCCTGGACAGTTGACGGTCAGGCACAGCGTTTCATGTCAGGTACGTGTGCTGCAGTACTTATATTATCTGAAGCATAGGAGGCAATTGGAGCTGCTGCAAGGCTTTGAATTGCTTTTATTCATCTTGCCATTCACAGGGAAAATTTGGAAAACCAAGCAAAGGCAGGTTTACTTTCAAAAACACTAGCATTTCCATCAACTCTGGTGCCAGCCTTGAGCGGTGAGGGCTCATGATATCCCCTGTCATTGAAAAGACACGTTCACTTGGCACACTGGTTGGTGGACATGACAGATATCGCTGAGCCACTCTGGCTAGGTGTGGCCAGACAGTGGACTTGTGTGACCAATATGTCAGTGGATCTGTCTGCATTTTCTCTATCGGCTCTGAGAGCTACCGTGTCACTGACATCTGTGCTGCTGTCTCCTGTGCTTGGGCGGGCTCAGAGTCACTCAATCCAGCTGCTTTCTCTCTCGCCCGTTGCACAACTGATGAATCTTTATGGGCAACATGCCTTGGGCATTCTGACATGGAGGAGGAGGTACTATCTGTCGCTGACACAGTGCTGCTCCTGCTTGGGCTAGCAGCACAACTCTCTGATGTGCCTGCTGTTTCCACCTCTGCTTCAAGCCTAATCTGTCTCCGCCTATGGCACTCCTGTTCAAGGACCTTTGCTCACAGCAGCTCCTTCACAAATGACAGACAATTGGACTGTAGGGCGAGTTTACCTTTCACACGAGGATCACAGACAGAGGCGAGCATGTATGTGCGGTCGTCTGTTAAAGGCCTTAATCTGTCTTTCACCTGCTGCTGCAAAACGTCCAGACACTGCAGCATCTCAGCAGTCATTCCCTCTTCCTGTTTAAAGGCCTCCAAATGTTCATGCAGGAAATTAACTATAGGGATGATGTCAGCCAAGGTGGCACTTCTGGAACTCAGCTCGTCCGTGACATCCTTGAAGAGCTGCAGGATTTTTACCAGCTGACTCATGACTAACCAATCATGATGCCCTAGGGCAGCGGTTCTCAACCTGTGGGTCGCGACCCCGGCGGGGGTCGAACGACCAAAACGCAGGGGTCGCCTAAACAGGGCCGGCGGAAGCACTAGGCGAACTAGGCGGTTGCCTAGGGCGTCAGCTTCCCGGGGGCGGCACTGCCCCGGTAAAATTAAGAGAGCCGCGCTTTCAAGCATGTGAGTCCTTTGCTGTCAGCCCGGGCGGAACGCGGCAGGACAGCTGGAGTCAGCGGCACCGGGCATGCTCTCTTCTTCCCGCCCCCCCCGCGGTGCGGAAGAGGAAGTGGAGAGCATCGGGTGCCTGCGCGGGAAGAAGAGACCACGCTAGTGTGGTCTCTTCTTCCGCACAGGCACCCGATGCTCTCCACTTCCTCTTCCGGGCCGCGGGGGGGGGGGGGAGGAGAAGAGAGCACGCCAGGCACGACTGGAGTCAGCCGGGTGCCAGTGCTGGAGTCATCGGGTGCCTGCGCGGGAGTCTTCCTGCGCAGGCACCCGATGCTCTCCACTTCCACTAGAGAGCACGCCGGTGCCGCTGAGTCAGCGGCACCGGCGTGCTCTCTTCTTCCCGCGGCCCGGAAGAGGAAGTGGAGAGCATCGGGTGCCTGCGCGGGAAGAAGAGGCCACGCTAGTGTCCGACGGGAAGAAGACTGCAGCCGGCTCGGAGGAAAATGGAGTTTCAACCGCGGCCGATGGGACTCCGCCTCCGCGAGGGCTGAAAATGAAGAGGTTAGCGTTGGGAGGAGGCTGCTGCTGCCGCGAGTTCCCGGGGTGGGGGAGAGAGAGAGTGAATGAACGAGCAAGCATGTGTGTTTGAGATCCTGTGTGTGTGAGTGAGAGATTGCATGTATGTGAATGATTGAGAGCCTGTGTATGTGAAAGAGAGTATGTCTGTGATTGAGAACCTGCCTGTGAGAGAGAGAGCATGAATGTAAGTTTACCATTGGGAACCTGTATGTGTAAGTTTGTGTGAAAGAGTATGTGTGTATGATTGAGATCCTTTGTGTGTGAGAGAAATCATGTATGTATGTATGTATGATTAAGAGCCTGTGTGTATAAGTAAGAGAGAGATCATGTGTGTCTGTGTCTGATTGACAGCTGGTTTAGGTGATGGAGCATGTGAGTATGTGATTGAGAGCATGTGTTTAAATGAGAGAGAGAGATCATGTGTGTCTGTGTGTGATTGAGAGCTGATTTAGGTGACGGAGCATGTGAGTATGTGATTGAGAGCCTGTGTGTAAATGAGAGAAAGAGAGGACATGTTTGTAAGCATGTGAATGAGAGTCTGTGTGTGAGAGAAAAAGACAGCATGTATTTATGTGATTGAAAGCCTGTGTGTGTGTGTAAGCGTGAAAAGATAGACAGCATGTGTGTAAATGTGTAATTAAGAGCCTATATGAGAGAGAAAAAACATGTGTATATGTGAGTACTGAGAGCATGTGTGTATAGGTGTGTCATTGAGAGCCAGTGTGAGAGAGAGCGCTGGTATGTGACTGAGAGAGGAGAAAGTTCCAAGCAAACCACCCCACCTCCTGCTAATTCAGAACAATCTCAGGACACCTGGATATCAAATGTTCCCAGGTATGCAGAGCAAAAAAATTTTTGTATCCTTATTATTTTTCATTACTGGGTCTTTGTGTCTGCTATTTTTAAATATTTTGTTGGTATCTGGAAATGTTTTATATGAGTTTTTAATTATTGGATATTCCACTCATCAGCTGTTTCGAAATATGTTCTTTTTGTTAGTACAGTTTTACTGCTGATGATTTTATATTTCTTGATTTGTTTTATAAGGATGGGTGATGTTTCTTTTTTCCTTTGTTACACTGCATACAGAGACTCTGGCTTGTTGCAGTTTCCAATTCAGTTTTTTCTGCATGCTTCTTGTTATGCGTTTTGGTCTCTTTATTCTATGTTAGGTGAGGGACAGCACGTGATTCAGGTGAGGTTTTCTGCTGGTGTGTTGTTTCTTTGTAGGACTCTATAGCAGCCTGACTTGGTCCGTTTTCCTAATAGGAGATGTATTGGTGTCTTAAGGCCTGGTGTAATATTTTCAGAGACTTATTGTACTTTAAAAGTGTGATCTTACATAAAATGCACACATTTACTTGTATTTAGTTTTAAACATATTGTATGGCTCTCATGGAATTACATTTTAAAATATGTGGCGTTTATGGCTCTCTCAGCCAAAAAGGTTCCTGACCCCTGGTATAGAGCTTAGCCACTACTGCTGCTTCTGGTGTGTACTACAGCCTGCATGGAAGAAGAGTAAGAGAGCTGCTGGAGGGGGTAAGTAAACATGGCTTTTTAAGTTCATTTTTCTTGATTGACTGCCATTTTAATTATTTAATATTATGTGATGTGTCTGCTTTTTTTGTTTGAGCAACAAGTATAGCTTTGGTTTATGTTTATTTTATATATTTTTATTTATTTATTTATTTATAAAAGAGTTTCTATACCGTCGATAAGACAAATCATCTCAATGGTTTACATGGCATAAAAATGTCAAATAAGTGTTCTGTTATAAATACAGACTTCGTTATTTTCATTAATGCACAATGTAAGTTAATTGTGTGTGGAGGCGGGGGGGCGGCATAGCTGACGTTTCGCCTAGGGCGCCTAATACCCTTGCACCGGCCCTGCGCCTAAAGCAGGTCCCCAACCACCGGTCCGCGGACCAGTACCGGGCCGTTGGGGTTTTTTGCCGGTCCGTGGCGCCACGGCTGCTGCGGGGAGGCGGGGCGAAGCTGGCGACCTGCCTCCTCCAACCCCAAAAGAGAAGAGACATGGCCCAAAAAGGTAGCGCGTCGCAGTGACGTATGTTGCTGGAGCCGCGCAGGCAGGAAGAAGGTGTATCAGCCACTGTAGGTGCTCTTCCTACTGCCTTCCTGCCTGCCCTGCCCCGGAAGACAAATGTTGCCGGAGCCGCATGGGGAGGAAGGAGGAGGCGCGTCAGCCGCGTGGGTAGAAGAGGCGCTTCAGCCGCATGCAGAAGAGGAGCAGCGGGGCCGGGAAGACTAGGGCCACTGCAGAGCCCATCCTGTGGCAACCCGTAAAGAAGAGGCCCAGAGGTGAGAGAGAGGTGTGTGCGAGTATGAGATGAGTTGAGAGACTGTGTGTGTTTGCAGAGACAGCATGTGAGAGCCTCTGTGTGTGTGAAAGAGACAGCATGTAAGAGTGAGAGCCTGTGCTTGAGCAAGGCAGCATGTGGGGGTGTGAGAGAGCCTGTGTGTGAGACTCAGATAGCCTGTGCCAGTGAGAGCCTGTGTATGTGTGTGTGAGAGAGAAATGCATGTGAGAATGAGAACCTGACTGTGTGTTTGAGGGAAGAAGACAGGTGGAGAGAAAAGAAATAGAAAAAAAGGCAATATAAAAGGAAATGGCAAAAAATTAGAAAGGGAAGCAGATGTAAAAAAAAATACTTTTTATTGATTGGCACATGTAATCTTTGGGAATGTGCAAGAATAGCACTTTCTCTATGGCGGATCTCACAATGTACGAGATCAACATGGAGGAAGTGGAAACCCACCGGGCCTGCACAGAGGAGGCAGCAGAATGGGCTTCAGTGCCAATAGCAGCAATCAGTGCCTCCCCAATAGCCACGTGGCAGCAGTGGCAGTAATTGGATTAATTGTTTGACTCAGCTGGAGGTGACAAAGTATGAAGTGGGATGTGAAATCAGCTTGATCTGGTGGAGAATTAGGATTGCTGTTACACATGAACTGTATTTGGCAAACATAAAGGGAGCCAGGATAATCAATTGATGCCTGCAGCTGAGGACTGATTCATTATGACTCATGTAGAAATTAGTGCATTTTCCAGATTAGTCTGCATAACACAATTCTCAACATTCAGCATTATTTCTGCTGCATAGAGTTTTATCTGAGAGGCTCTGAGGTTGTGAGGGAGCCAGTAAGAGTGAGAGCATGAGTGTGTATGAGAAAATCCAGGGGAGTAAGAGTGTGTGTGAGTGGGGGGGGGGAGAGTGTCTTACACCCTGAGAGTGTATCAGTGTCTGTGAGAGCGAGAGGTTATGGTGGGTATAAGAGCATGAATGTGTATGTATGTGACAGTGTATGTGTGAGAGAGAATGGACATGTGAGTGTATGTGTGAGAGAGAGAGGATAACCTCCTAATCCTCGACAATATCAGGGTGACTGGAAATCAAGAGCTCCCATGTATGGACAGCAGGGGCTTTTTAAAATCCTTATTAGTTTTAATTATTGTGTGTTATTTGATATATGTGCTGTTTTGAAATATTATTGGTGTGTGGGAAATTGTAAAAATGTATATGATTTTAATTAATAGAAATTCTATTTATCAGTAATTTTAAAATATTCTTTTATTAGTATGGTTTTACTATTATAACTGATGCTTTATGTTTCTTAATTTTATTGTTTTATGAGGAATGGTGGTTCTGTTTATAAATGTCATAATAAATAAGTATGCACTAAAATCCAACCCCATCCATAACCCCGCCCCCATATGACCAAAGCCCCACCCTCACCCCGCCCTCGCCCAGCGAGGGCGGGGCAAGGGGTCACCCCAACATGAGGAACTGTATTTCGGGGTCACGGCATTAGAAAGGTTGAGAACCACTGCCCTAGGGGATTCTGCACACCTATGTCCATTGTACCAGAAAGTTCATGAAGGGGTGTCTGTATCTCCAGTAACCTCTCCAGCATCATAAAGGTGGAATTCCACCGGGTGGCAATGTCTTGAATGAGACGCTTGTGAGGCATATCCAAATCAGTCTACTTTTGTCGGAGAACCTGCCCCGCCTTGACACTTCTGTGGAAGTGTGCTGCTATGTTCCTGCACTTGTGTATTAACCGACGCAGGTATTCATTCTCTTTGTCATTGGACTCCAAGCCCAGAGCTGACTTCACTACCAGGTGCAGAGTGTGTGCAAAACATCGGATGTTCTTAAACTGCCCATCGGTTATTGCCTTAACCATGTTTGCACCATTGTCTGTGACAAAAAACCCTGCCTGCATTTTCCTGTCTCGCTGGTGTAGTTGCCAGTCCTCCAGCATCTGTCTGATGCATGCTAAAATATTGGCTGCGGTATGGGCCTGGTCCGTCAGGTGGGTGTGCAGTAAAGCCCACCTCCACCCAGATACTTCTTCAGTAATAGAGCTGCTGGCTGCCCCTGCCTCAGCCATGTCCCACCAGTGTGCTGTTAGAGAGAGGTAAAAGTGTGCAGCATTCAAGGCGATCCAGATATTGCAGGTGAAATGCACTCTTTCGTCTGCCTTAGCTAGCAGTGCTTGTATGCAACTGCGACACTGCTTGTACAGGCTGGGGATGACCTTTCTGCTAAATGTGGTTCTGGAGGGTACTTTGTAATTTGGAAGTACGATCTTCAAAAAACGTTTGAAACCCACATTCTCCACTAACTGCAGGGGCTGGTCATCAAGGGCAATCATTTCCCCAATGGTCCTGGTTACAACTTTTGAGGCTGCCTGCCTCCTACCCCGGGATAGCGTTACCGCACTCCACCCCATTTCCTCCATGGTGGATTGTCGCTTTCGCCACATGTCAGGGGGTTGCTGGCCTGCCGCCTGACTGCTACAAGGGGATGAGGGCGTGGGCTGACTGCTGCTTTCCTACCACTGCACACTGGTTGGAAGGGGTCCCCTGACTGGAACTGCCACCATCCCCAGATGGCAGTAATCTTGTTGGGTGTTGCCTCTTCATATGATGGTTCATGCCAAAGTTAGATAGATGTCCCATTTGCTTGCCTCTGCTAATATCCCTGGCACAGTAATTACACCGAGCATGACGCGGGTCTTCCGTCACTTTAAAGTGTTTCCAGATCAGAGATGTCTTTCGTGATCCTCCCCTCTCTAACACCTTGGGGGTGGATGCTGGCACTGGAGTTGAGGTAGTGGGTGCACCCTGAGAAGCAATGCCAGAGGGGGCATCAGTCACCCTCTGTGCCTGTACTGACTGCTCTTCCTCCTTCTCGTTATCACTGTCATCTCTCCCCTGCTGCACATTTGTGGAGGCTAAGACAGGACTAACTGATTCTACCGAAGATTCGTCAGCTATTACTTCTTCCGTTTCTGATGAGAATCCCACACAAGAAGATTCTTCATCTGAATCAGAAGCAAACAGTGACTGCGCTACCTTATCAACGCTAAGTGTTAGTCGAGACTTCAGTCCCCCTGCTGCTTTTGGGTGTCTACATTTTGTCTGGCATGACTCTGCCTCCCCTTCCCTCACCTCCAAAACTACAGGGCCAGAAACAAGTCGTGGCGATGGCGATGTATCATGGTCAGATTTCATTTTTTTTGGCATGGAACTGCCACCCCCTACAAAGAGTTTAGATTGCGACAGTTGCCTTTTTAGCTGTACTGGTGGTGTTGCACTAGTGTCTTTTGAGGTGCCTCCTCTGCCAGTCCCAATCACTCGATTACATCTCTCTTTCCCTGACATTATGGATTTAATGTGACTGAGTAGTAACACTGCCCACTGTCACGGTGCCTGGCTGTGCACTAATGTGTGTGGCATGCACACAGAAGCTGCTTGCTTGTAAGCACAAAAGAGGCAGACTCCCTGGGCACTTGACTGCACAGACCCAACCAAATACTTAGGATCAGTCTGTTAAAACTACCCACTGCCCACTGTCACGGTGCCTGGCTGTGCACTAATGTGTGTGGCGTGCACACAGAAGCTGCTTGCTTGTAAGCACAAAAGAGGCAGACTCCCTGGGCACTTGACTGCACAGACCCAACCAAATACTTTGGATCAGTCTGTTTAAACTATCCACTGCCCACTGTCACGGTGCCTGGCTGTGCATTAATGTGTGTGGCGTGCACACAGAAGCTGCTTGCTTGTAAGCACAAAAGAAGCAGACTCCCTGGGCACTTGACTGCACAGACCCAACCAAATACTTTGGATCAGTCTGTTTAAACTACCCACTGCCCACTGTCACGGTGCCTGGCTGTGCACTAATGTGTGTGGCGAGCACACAGAAGCTGCTTGCTTGTAAGCACAAAAGAGGCAGACTCCCTGGGCACTTGACTGTACAGACCCAGCCTGTTAAACTGCCCAGTGAAGTCCAGTGCACTGAGAGACTAAGTAATTGGAATTTTAAAAAAGCAGGAATTTTTGTCACTCCAGAAAAATGGATGAAATTGAAAATAATATCTCTCTCCAAGCCAGCCCAACACCCTAAATGGTGGTCAGTGCTAGCTGACCTAGCACAGCTTCTCTTCTCATTCAGAGATGACCAAAATAAACAGCTTGAAAGAAACAGGACTAGCTGTAGCTGACCCTGGCACTGCAGCAAAACAGCAGCCTGCACCGTCAGTGTGAAGAAGGCAGGGCAGGCCTGATATATAGGCCCCGATGACGGCAGCGGCTCCCGCCGCCGCAGGAGACCCCAAGGGCGGCTCCAGCCGCCAGGAAAGCTCGGGGCTTTTGTGGCCTCCAGCTGCGAAGAAGGAAATAGCGTCGGCTGCGGTCCCGGCCGCGCTGAAGATGGCAGGAAGTCCACGGCTCCAGCCGTGGCGAAGAGGAGCAGCACGGGCTGCAGGGAGAACACAATCCATGGCTCCGGCCGCACAGAAGGCCTGATGGTGGCGTCCGGCCATGTCGGGTGAAGAGGCAGCATAGGGTGAGTGCCTGCTCGCGGGGGAACCCGCGGGCAGAGGTTTCATAACAGTACCTCCTCCTCAAAGCCTCCCTCCTCAAACCTCCTATCAACAGTCCGAGGATAAGGGTATCAGGCAATACCGGATGGAGGTATTCAAGGGTCCAAAAAATGGAAGCTGGTAAATCCGGGAACAGCATGAAACAGAGCAAGGCAACAGGAAACTACAGAAACACGGAAGACATGATGAGAGACCAACGAGCACGAGACCGGGAGCAGACGAGGCCAAGGGAACACGAGACCGAGGGAACATGAGACAAGGCGAGCAGAGACCGTGCGAACGGTGACCGCACGACCAGAGACCGTGCGAACGGTGACCGCGCGACCAGAGACCGCGCGAACAGTGACCGTGCGACCGACAATACAAAAAACACAAAAGAGGGAGCAAGGGAGTAGAGAGCAAGGGAGCGGAGAGAGCGCAAAGCCAAAGAGCGAGAGAGTGGAAAGCGAAGGAGCGAAGGGCGAGAGAGCGAAGAGCGAGGGAAGGGAAAATGAGGGAACAAAACACGGGAACGAGGAGGACGGAAAACCACAACCGGGAAGCAAAAAGCGGAGGACAAAAACACATGAAAAACAAACAAAAAACAAGACAAACAAGCAACAAAGACAAAGAAGAAACGCAGAAACAAGCAACACGCAAAAACCAGACAAGAAGCACCAAGAAACATCAAGAAGACCTGGGGGAGGGGACCCAGGGCAGGCAAAGGAAAACCAGCAACCAGTAGGGGTGCAGGTGCCTCCTGCAGGTCGGAAAAACCCCAAAACTGGCAAGGTGACAAAAAGGTCTGGATGCAGGTGCCTCCTGTAGGTTGTTAAAAAAAAAATATCCAGACAGCTGGCGCCTCCAGCAGGTCGTAGCAATGGCAAAAAACTGGCACCTCCAGCGTGTCGAGGACATAAAAAATCCTGAAAATTTTTTTTTTCCGGTCCCATAAACAGTCCAGGAACACACAAGACTCTGAAACAAGGTGGATCCATAGGCAGAGCACAACCGTCGGGCACATGGCCTTGCATTCTGTTGTGTGAGGGGTGTTTAGTGTGCCCAGGGCCTCAACCCGACCCCAGACGAATCCAGAACCGAACCGAGGGCTGACGGCGTGTTCCAGCATGGCGGGACTACATCTTACCCTCTGCCAGGCCTGCAAGCTCCCAGAGCCAACAACATGATGATGTTGGTAAGGGAAAGGTCCTCCGACCTTTCCTAGCCCTTTCGGACCTGCCGCATGGATCGACATGGAGCAGCAGGCTAGCCTGAGGACGAGGACAGATGGGCCTTGACACGAGGACATGGCACCAAGGTTGATGCAACAGCATCCAAGACGAGGACTAAGCGAAGACATGACACCAGGGCTGTTGAAGATATGACACCAGGGCTGATGCGAAGACATCACGGACGAGGGTTGATGCGACGACAACAGGAACAAGATGCTAAAGTGAAGACATGACACCAAGACTGATGCAACAGCATCCAGGACGAGATGAGGAATTTGACGAAGTCCAGACGAGACAAGAGCTGTGAAGGAAGACATTGGCACTGTCTCTCAGGGCACCTACACAGCCCACCTTCACGGGCGGACCCAATAGGCTGTTCGCCGACCACCCTGTCCCACTGCATGCCCTACATAGCCCAAGGAGGCTGGACACGGACCACATGGAGAGTGGGACAAGCACAGGGAAGAATCCAGTCGAGGTGGGACTCCGACGACGAAGCCGATGTCATCCGAAGCACCCCAACGGCTGGCAGGACAAGACGCTCAGGAGCACAGGACACCAGTCCACCTGTAGGCCACTCCACGCTCGGGAAGGACGTCGTCGTCCGAGGGAGCGAGGCCGACAGGACCAGAAGGCTCAGGAGCGCTGAAGACACGGGAACAGGACACAAAGGAACCTGGAACATCAGGAAGCAGAGGATCAAGACGAGACACCAGGACACCTGGACGGGGACCTCAGGCAATCGTGACGTGACGTGACGTGATGACATAATGACAATACGAAGAGGAGCTCCACGAAGAAGACCTGACGGAGCTCTGGCAGGCAGGAGCCTCCAGAGTGAAGTAACTCCGATGCAATATGAAGACTGAATGACGGAGCAGCCCTTAAATAGGGCTGGTACAGGAAGTCCCATTAAAGGTGGGGCCAGACACAGGAAGTAGCAGAGATGCATGGCCGCGTGCCTAGAGGAAGCAGGAAGAGCTGTGCAGGACCGCGGACAGCGGCCTGCACCAACGTCAGCATGTAGAAGGCAGGGCAGGCCTGATACACAGACACGCCACCCTCATCTTTATTTCCATGTTGGCGTGAACCTCAGGGGCATCCCACTGTTTTGACATCACGACTCCAGGGTATATCTGCCTACTACATTTGCTAGCTCATTGAGTTAGCAACAGGATTCATATGGATTGGATTTGCTCTCCGTTCCTAAGCTACTCTGCCACTCCAGCTCTACTGGAACTCTTACTACGCTTTGGGGTCACTAACGGGGTACCCGCTCCTCGGGGGCCTCTCTGCTTCTTTCAGGTGCTATCAGGAAACCGGTACTCGCTCCTCGAGGGCCCATGTTCCCTGTGTCGCTGCCTGCAACCTCTACCTTCTACTTGGAAGAACTAACTACAGTCACCATCTGTGAGTACAGAAAACCTCTCTCTCTACAGTACTGCTTCGCCGGAATCAGGTTCTCTCTCCTCGAGGGCCTGCCCTCTGCTCCGGTGCCAGACCTCTCGTCTAGTGGAATCTCTGCTACTGCTAGTGAGTACAATGCTACTGAGTTTCTCTGCTCTAAGGGATCAGGTACTCGCTCCTCGAGGGCCTGCTCTCCCTGTCTCGGAGCTCTCCTATTCTACTTGGGACTTGTGAATGCTAATTCTAGTGTGTGCTCATAACTCTCAATTTCTGTTCCACTACAGCACTGTCTACAGAGGATCTGCTGTTCCAGCGTCCTGTGAGAGATGTGCCCAGCCGGGCTCTACAACCACTACTCACTACTGCCACCTCTGGTGGCTTCATATACTGTTTAATAAAAGACTCAATCTGTGTTTGTCTGGCCGGAGTTTAGCCTGACACTGTGGTCCCTCACGAGACTGACCCCCGTGGGCATGGTCAGCTGCCACAGTGTCCAAGGATCCACCCAAACACCAATAACCATAACAATAGCTAATAGCCTCAAGTATGTGGAATTTACATGTGATGAGTGCTATCAGCTACTCATTTGTTTGGGCACGTGTTTTGGATGCACTAATCTCATTATTGCATCTGGTGTTAGTCTAGTGCATCCAAAATTTTCAACCATTCACGTAAACCTGTGCGTTAGGCTGGGCGCACTTTATCGCATTGGCCCCTCTGTGAGAAGCTGGGATAGCAGAAGCTTTGAGCTCCCTCTCTATCTGATGCTTCTGCACCATTCCTTACAGCAACTCCTGCTAGGGGAGGCTGAGACTGTAAGAGCTGCAAACTCCCCTATACCCTGGAATCCTGCACCATTCCCTTCATGGGAACCGCAAGGAGCCGACCCTGGCTGAAACAGAATCTGTAACATAAAGAAGCAGCGCGTTCCTTACTTGTCCTCTGCTGAACATCACGGCTGAGGCCCAGCTGCTGCCACTGTTCCTTACAGTCCTCAAGCAATGAAGAAATAGTTTTTGAAATTCTCATTAACTGATCCGGGGTGGGAGGGCAATACTGTAGCTTTTCTTTGCTGACACTCCTCTCGTCCGGCCTGCTGAATGACTCTCTTTGTGCCATGGGTGTGTTCTGTGTGAAGACAAGGCTTTCCCACTTACAGCTGGCACCGCTAATAGTCAACTCCCTGCTCTTGTTGGAATAAGTAGCATCAATGAGCTCCAAGTACAAAATACAGACACAGCATACTGTGTGCAAGCTTTAGGTGCACATGTGAACAAAGATGTACCCTATTCCAAAGCCAAGAACCAACAGCATTAGATACTGCAGCCTGGGCACCATTTGATTCAGTATAAGAGCTGCACACTTAGTAATGGGCAGATGAAGAGCAGGAATCCCCCCCAACTTTCCTAGACTTTCGCACAACCCTATTATGCCTAATAATAGGGTGGTGGCAAAGATCCAAGCATTACAAAACATTGAGTTAGATGCAGGCTGCAGAACTTCATTGTCTGCCCTTGATAGATGGTAAGGTAAAGTGTTCCACTATGTGAAGTAGAATTTCGTAGCCCCTATGAATCGTGCAGGCCCAGGCTGGTTCTTGGTGATAACTTACACACCGCCTCTCCAGTCATCACTCCCTGTCATTCTCCAGTCATCACTGGAGAATGCTCAAGATTAGTTCCTCGATGGAGGTCAAAACTATATCGCATGGTGGCCCACCACCAGTCCTGCGGGCCGACACCTACATTTTTCTGGCCTTTTCTCCCTTCGTTGTGTCATGCCAGCGGTGCTGGGTTTGTTTGTCATCTCTGTTTTTGACCGACTTCCACAGCTATCCTCTCCGAAATCCTTTTCTTGGTAGAAAAGGAAGCCTTCGATCAGAAGAGCACTTTCTAATTTTCACATATGGCCTGGCAAAGCAGCTCCTTCTCAGTGTCTGAGAAGCGAGCATTATGTGCATGGCAATCGCTGGGGCTTGCCTGCTCTTCCAGAATTCTAGTGTCTCTTTCCACCTGCGGAAAGGGTCACTTTTCAGCCATAGCGATCTAATTCTCTAGCCGTCGGAACTGTGAACGAAAAAAATCACTGCAAATGTCAGAACGTTGTAAATCAAAATCACTTTGCATTTCAAGGTATTTGAATTTTAATTGTTTACTGGTTTTAATTTATATCTGTTATGTTCCATTCTAAATTTGTTTGATTGTAAAGCTTGTTGCTGAATTATTGTTCATTGTAAACCGAGGTGATGTTTCTTAACGTGCTGCGGTATATAAAAAAAATCCTTGAATAAATAAATAAATAAAGGTAACATGTAGGAATATCTACTGCACACAAAGCAATGTCAATATAACTTTCCCCAAATTAATCCAACAAACCAGCCACATGGATCGAAATGTTCAACAGTTAATACAAGGACAACATGAGCAGGGAAATGGGAGGCATGGGATAGCAAAACATGCAGTTAATATGGTAGGAAAATAAAGCAGGTCACATATAAGGAGGAACCGCCCGGGTCCTGCTCCTCACCTGGACGTCTTAAAAGGAGCGCCCGGGTACAGGCTCGTAATGGGCGCCAGGGTCATGTTCCTTGCCCTGTACGTCTAGGACTAGGGCATCCATGCTGTTCACCTAAGAAAAACAAAATACCTCTTACCTCTTGAAATTGAAGCTGAGTAAATCTGCCAGCAACAGCGAATACGAATGCTACACACCAGTTCACAGCGCAGATCAAATCGAACTGAGCAGAAAAGAACATAAGAACGTGCCATACTGGGTCAGACCAAGGGTCCATCAAGCCCAGCATCCTGTTTCCAACAGTGGCCAATCCAGGCCATAAGAACCTGGCAAGTACCCAAAACCTAAGTCTATTCCATGTAACCATTGCTAATGGCAGTGGCTATTCTCTAAGTGCACTTAATAGCAGGTAATGGACTTCTCCTCCAAGAACTTATCCAATCCTTTTTTAAACACAGCTATACTAACTGCACTAACCACATCCTCTGGCAACAAATTCAGGAGTTTAATTGTGCGTTGAGTAAAAAAGAACTTTCTCCGATTAGTTTTAAATGTGCTACATGCTAACTTCATGGAGTGCCCCCTAGTCTTTCTATTATCCGAAAGAGTGAAAAACCGAAACACATCTACCCATTCTAGACCTCTCATGATTTTAAACACCTCTATCATATCCCCCCTCAGTCGTCTCTTCTCCAAGCTGAAAATTCCTAACCTCTTTAGTCTTTCCTCATAGGGGAGTTGTTCCATTCCCTTTATCATTTTGGTTGCCCTTCTCTGTACCTTCTCCATCGCAATTATATCTTTTTTGAGATGCGGCGACCAGAATTGTACACAATATTCAAGGTGCGGTCTCACCATGGAGCGATACAGAGGCATTATGACATTTTCCGTTTTATTCACCATTCCTTTTCTAATAATTCCCAACATTCTGTTTGCTTTTTTGACTGCCGCAGCTCACTGAGCCAACGATTTCAATGTGTTATCCATTATGACGCCTAGATCTCTTTCTTGGGTTGTAGCACCTAATATGGAACCCAACATTGTGTAATTATAGCATGGGTTATTTTTCCCTATATGCATCACCTTCCACTTGTCCACATTAAATTTCATCTGCCATTTTGATGCCCAATTTTCAAGCCTCACAAGGTCTTCCTGCAATTTATATACACCCAAAGCAGGATTATGACACAAAGCATGACTCATATTGTGATGTCACATAGGGGGAAAAATGTTAAATTACTAAATAATAAATTTGCAATTAATATTTCTCATGTTCCATAAACTGTATGCCCTTTTGACAGATATGCTCTTTTGACAGAATTTCGGGGCACAAGCAATGCTATACAGACATCCCATGCAATAAAGTGGGTAGCAATATGCACGCACTTTTTTGACCATCACGCATGTTTCATTTGTGGTTCATTTGAATACTGCATGGAGTGCCCAGGAGAGGAGTCTGTGCGTGCATTGAAACTGCGGGCACCCAGTTTGAATGCACAGTTTTAGCACGTCCATATTGCATCGGCCTCAAAGTAGGGAAATGTGTGCAGTAGAGGCACTGCAAAACACTAAACAGTACAACATGGCATCATCCTGACCTTCTAAAACAAGCTTCAGTCCCACCCTTAATCAAAAAAACCTTCAGCTGACCCCACCATTTTCTTCAATTACCGCCTGATCTCTGCTCTGTCCTTCATGGCCAAAGGATTAGAAAGAGCAGTTCTCCACTAACTCTGCAACTTCATTGATGCTAATAATATCCTCAACCAATATCAGTTCATATTCAGGAAACACCACAGCACCGAATTACTGCTGCTCTCCAGTCCTGATACTGTGAGACGGGGCTTTGATCAAGGCTCATCGTTCCTTCTTTGTCTTCTTGACATATCCACTGCATTTCACAGGGTCAAACACTTCATCCTACTCTCAAGACTGTGCTCCTTTGGTATAACCAGCTCTGTGCTGACCTGGTTCTCTTCATACATCAACAACAAGACCCAACAAGTCCAAATTGATTATTTTATCTCCTCTATGATGCCTCTGAACTCTGGAGCACCCCAAGTTTCTGTCCTATCCAAAAATGACTTCACATCAACAAATTAGCTCTCAATATATCTAAAATGGAAATCATTATTTTATCACACCATCCTGTCGCTGACACTCCCAACCATTTCTCTTTTGAGTCCCATTCCATTTCCATCTCCCAAAGTGTATGAAATCTGGGAGTCACAATTGACCCCTCTCTCTCCATGCACAACCATATAAGAACTATTACCAACTCTTCCTACTAGAAATTACGCCTGCTCCATCTCCTTAAGCCCCTTCTTGAACTCTCTGATTTCAGGTCAGTCCTTCAATCTCTACTTTTCTCCTGGATAGACTACTGTAACTCCCTCCTGGCAGGCCTACCTTCCCACGCAACCCTCCCACTACAGATCATACAAAACTCAGCCGCAAGACTCCTTACCAACACCACCATGCATGTTCACATCTTTCCTATACTCAAATCTCTACACTGGCTCCCTATCTCTTACCGAATACAGTACAAGCTTGCCATGATCCTACACTCCTCAGTTCACAATCTACACTCCCCATGGTTCTCCTCAACAATAAAAATGCATGTCCCCTCCCGTCCACTCAGATCGTCCTACCTAATGCTACTAGATATCCCTCCTACAAAGCTCACCCACCTTGAGGAAACCAGCTTCAAAAGGGGCACTGATGTGGCCCTGGTCTAACTTTATCAAGGGTACCTGCATACCTTTTATGCTTACAACTGGTCATGCTTTCATAGGCATGACCATTTCAATTTCAGCTTTTCAAGCAGTACTGCCTCCCACCTCTTCCGACTCCACGTCAGCACTAACTACCTGAGGAAGTAAGATGTCTCCAAGAAAGAACTTTCTTTAAAAACGTCTTTAAAACTTTCTTATTCAAGAAAGCATTCCCAAACTGAAATTATAATGGAATATCCTCAACATGTCCCTCCTATACATAGCAAACTACTGTTCCACTTCTGGAGCCTATCTCAAAAATGGACTCCCTAAATGCCCATTTGTTTTTCTCCCTTCCTGAAGAATTACATTGTTCCCCTTTTTAGAAAGACTGATGCAATGTCTTGTTCTTGTTGTGCTCCGTGGCCGCGGACGGCCACGGCCCCAGCCCCCTACCTAACCCGGACCGACGGGCCGCCGCGGCAGCGTCGGGTAAGTCGTGAGAAGCTGGGGCCTGGCGTTCCTGCGCGCCGGCGCGGGTCTCTGCGAGGGTCGCTGGGCTTGAGAGCCATCCCTGCTCCCTCCTCGCTGTGTCGGGTGGCTTCCCACATGGGCCGGGAATCCAAGATGGCCGACGCCATCCTTAGGTGCGAGGCCGCACCTCCTCTCTGAATTTAAAGGGACTGCCTCCCACCTCTTCCGACTCCACGTCAGCACTAACTACCTGAGGAAGTAAGATGTCTCCAAGAAAGAACTTTCTTTAAAAACGTCTTTAAAACTTTCTTATTCAAGAAAGCATTCCCAAACTGAAATTATAATGGAATATCCTCAACATGTCCCTCCTATACATAGCAAACTACTGTTCCACTTCTGGAGCCTATCTCAAAAATGGACTCCCTAAATGCCCATTTGTTTTTCTCCCTTCCTGAAGAATTACATTGTTCCCCTTTTTAGAAAGACTGATGCAATGTCTTGTTCTTGTTGTGCTCCGTGGCCGCGGACGGCCACGGCCCCAGCCCCCTACCTAACCCGGACCGACGGGCCGCCGCGGCAGCGTCGGGTAAGTCGTGAGAAGCTGGGGCCTGGCGTTCCTGCGCGCCGGCGCGGGTCTCTGCGAGGGTCGCTGGGCTTGAGAGCCATCCCTGCTCCCTCCTCGCGGTGTCGGGTGGCTTCCCACGTGGGCCGGGAATCCAAGATGGCCGCCGCCATCCTTAGGTGCGAGGCCTCCAATGAGGCAGAGTAGAAAACGTATATGAAGAGACTTCCTCTGCTCATTCCTTGACTTGGCAACAGCTTCCAGCATTGTTCGAGTCTGCTTGCTTCGATGAGTCTTCTTGTGCTTCGGATCCTTGCTTCCTGGTTCCTGTCTCGTCTTAGTGATTCCTGGTTCCTGACTTCGGATTGGCAAGCGGTGATTCCTGGTGTGTGACTTCGGACTGGCAAGCGGTGATTCCTGGTGTGTGACCTCGGACTGGCAAGCGGCGATCCCGTGGTGTGTGACCTCGGACTGGTAAGCGACGACCCTCTGGCACTTGACCTTGGACTTCCTCTGGACCATTGTCTCCAAGGGCCCACCTAAGTCCCAGCGGCCCGGATCCCTCGGGATTCTCCCAAGGGGACCACGGGCTTCCAGGGGTGAAGCTCCAGTCAGCCCTTGCACCGACCTCACAATTCCTTGACCTCTCAAAGGTCTACCTAAGTCCCAGCAGCTTGGGTCCCTATGGGCTTCTCCCTGGGGAACCACAGGCTTCCAGTGGCGAAGACACAGTTGGCTTCTTCGGCGTCACGACTCTTCGTCTGCCTCCACGGTCACCTCTGTCTCCAGTGCCGAGGGTCAGCCAGTCACAGCTTCTGTTCCGCCTCGCCACTTGACGAGAGAACCTACAGATCCACCTCCTAAGGTATATCATCCTCCCGTCGGCCCAAGGGTTCACAAGCCTGAGCATAACAGATTGCCAAGTTCATGAACCCAGCGGAGGCATCTGCCCGCCAGGCCATTCCGGGAATGGCCCAGCATTTGATGGACCAGCAAAAGACCCTGGATGCCCTTGTTTCTGCAGTAGAGGGCCTGAACCAACGCTTTGAGGCGTTAGGGCCCATGAACCCCACTCTGCCGTCCCCGCCTGCGGCTTCCGGGGGCCGTTCTATAATCCGCCTGCCTACACCGCCACATTTCTCTGGGGAACCCCGGGCCTGCAGGGGTTTCATTAATCAGTGCAACATGCACTTCCGCCTGCAGTCGGCCCTTTTTCCCGACGACACTACCAAGACAACCTTTATTCTCGCTTTCCTCGAAGGGAAGGCCATAGAGTGGGCTTCCCCCCTGTGGGAATGGGATGATCCTGTTCTCAGTAATTTAAGAGACTTCTGGGAGCTCTTCTGGATGAGCTTCGGTGATCCCACCCAGGAGGTTTCCGTCAGACCTAAGCTGCTTCAATTACGCCAAGGTTCAAGGACATTGGCCGAATTCGCCATAGACTTCCGGACCCTTTCTTCAGAGCTCGGCTGGGGCCCCGACTGCCTACGTACCATCTTCCTTCAGGGGCTTAGCCCCAGAATCAAGGATGAGCTCGCGGGCCGGGAACTACCTAGGTCCTTGAACGCTCTTATTGACCTGGCAGCACGTATCGATAGGCGCCACCAAGAACGCCGCCAAGAGGCCCAAATAACCACTAAAGCCTTGACTTCTTTGAGACATCCTCGACACTCACCTTCTCCCAGGGGTGAACCGGGAGCCTCCCGAACACCAGTTGAAGAGCCCATGGAAGTGGGCTGTGGGAGACTTTCCACGCAAGAGCGCCAGCGGCGAGTGAAGGAAGGGCTTTGTTTGTACTGCGGCGCAGCGGGCCATCAAATAGCCGTATGCCTGGTGCGACCAGGAAACTCCCGGGCCTAGGACCTGAAGGAGGTCTCTTCCTGGGCCTAACCTCACGTGCACCTCCACTAACCCTACCAGTGGCACTAACGTCTGCGGACGGTGAGTTGCACACGTTAGCCCTGATAGACTCTGGCGCCGGCGGCAATTTCATTATGAAGAGCCTGGTGGAGCTCTTGAAGATCCCACAGGTCCGTGTTCCAGCTCCATTGGTCATCTCATTGATCCAAGGTAAACCCCTTCTGGAACGTGTGACACACATCATGGTACCGGTCCAGTTGAGGGTTGGACTCCTTCATCGTAAGTGGATGCCATTCCATATCTTGGAGTATTCCATATATCCTGTTGTACTGGGCCTCCCCTGGCTCCAAGAACATGGTCCCCAGTTCGACAGGAAATCCTTGCAACTATCCCACTGGGGGCCGAATTTTCACGACAATTGCCTCCAATCGGTGACTCCAGTCTCATGCTCCACCGCCCTCACCAGTCCTCAGTGCCTGCCGGCCTCCTATGCCTCGTACACGGATGTTTTCTCCAAGCAAAAGGCCGAGATACTTCCGCCTCATCGGCTGTTTGATTGTGCCATCAACCTCCTCCCTGGCACTGAGCCTCCTCGGGGGCACACCTACGCCCTTTCGCCTGCAGAGACGCAATCCATGACTCAGTATATCAACGAGAATCTGGAAAGGGGCTTCATTCGTAAGTCAACGTCCCCGGCGGGGGCTGGGTTCTTCTTCATTGGGAAGAAGGATGGAACCCTTCACTCTTGCATCGACTACCAGGGCCTGAATGCAATAACGGTTAAGGACAGGTATCCCTTACCCCTCATCTCCGAGCTCTTCAATCGTCTTCAAGGTGCGAAGGTCTTCACCAAGTTGGATCTCCGAGGGGCCTATAACCTGATTCACATCAAGGAGGGAGACGAATGGAAAACGGCCTTCAACACCCGAGACGGCCACTATGGGTATCTAGTGATGCCGTTCAGGCTCTGTACTGCTCCAGCAGTGTTTCAGAACACCATGAACGAGATACTCTGCGAAAGCCTGTCTGACCACCTACTCCAGAACCACAGTCAGACAACCCAACTACCGACACACAGATAGACGAGCCGCAAAATGAAAACATTCAGGGAGCTACCTCATGCTGGACTTAGCAAAACTGCGGCTACTGGTTCCCTTTCTACTCAGACCAATTTTCCTGCCTTCCAATCATGACGGACAGTGCCAATCAGAACTATGCATCATATATGAAATCCCCATTTCCCAGACTACCTCCACTAACCTCCTCCTTACACTTACCCAACTCCGCCCCCTCCTGGCTCATAAAGGGATGTCCGCCCCGCTACTGTGATAATGGCAGCAGGGTGGACATAGCCCAACAGCCTTCAACTTACATGTTTCCGGTGCTATGACAAACACTGGAAGCAAAGCTTCCCTCAGATTTTGGGAAGTATATTCAGTTGGATGTTTATCCTGCTGAATATTCGGGTCAAGTTATCTGGCTAAATTTAGCCTTTAACCATTTGCAACCCCGGAATTCCCTTCACTCTCCTGTGTGCGTCTTTAGCACCCTCTCCCAGAAAAGTCTCCACTCAATACATCCACCTTTAACACAATCCCCCGGGAACATAGTGTGCGACTTGAACACCTCCCTCACGTCCATTTACACCTTTACTTCTGCCATTATCCCACCAAAATACACACACACTTACGTCTCTCTCTCTTCCATACACACAGGCCACTCACTTTCACACCCATGCTCACTTGCACTCAGCTCTCTCCTACTCACTTACATACACTCTCAGATCACTTCTTCCTACACAAATACACACTCACTCACTCTCACAGACATGCTCATTCCTTCTCTCTCCTCCCCTTCCAAAACACACTAGGAACAGCAGACTAACTTGGGCTCCTGTAGCAGCAGCAGCCTCTTCCTTCTCCTCCTGTGCTGCGGAAGTGGACGCTGCCTGTTTCTTTCTCCTCGTTTGATGCACGGGCAGGAAATTGTAATGTCAATTGGCCAAGGCAAACAGGATGGGGCGGGCAAGTGGCTGGATACAGGAAACAGGCTGTGCAGGAGCAGGTGGTGTCACGAGGAAGTGAAGTTAAGAGTTAAAAAGGTCCAGAGATGGTAGAAATCACTGTCGAGTTCCTCCTTTTTCAGCCGTGCAAGACCAATGATGTTTCTTTCTTCTTTCCGGGTCCAAGCAGATTCGTTTTGCTGCAGCACCCGAGAATTCTGATATTGGCCCGGAGATCTGGTAATTCTTTTAGAATTCTGGAGTCTCCGGAGATCTGGTAATTCTGGAGTCTCCGGAGTCTCCAGAATTACCAGAATTCTGGAGTCTCCGGGCCAGATCCGGAGAGTTCCCAGGTACGAATGTGTGCAACTTTAACACCTTCCCCTGGGAAAACCTCCATTCTTTTTTTTCTTTTTTTTATATTTTATTTATTAGGTTTTTATTTAAACTTACAAAGCAATCATAACATCTTTGTACAGAAATACTTAGAGATCTTTTCCAGGTAATAAGATATTGAAAATATCAAAAATGAAAAGAAAATATTAAAACATAGCTCAATACCATCTCTCAATATGGATACACAATTTATTTATCAAGGGGTTTCTTAGAATATGAGGAGAAAAAACAAAATTTAACTACATCATTTTGAAAGAAAATATAGGTTAAACTACTCCCATTATATTTTAATATACCTAAGATATCTAGGGATTACCTTTAACCTTGAGGGCCTTAGTAGCTTTCCAAAAAATGACTCAGTTGGTCCGGATTGAAAAAAAGATAAGTACTATTTCCTTTTTTAACCACACACCGGCATGGGTAGCGTAGTAAAACTGTTGCACCACTTTCCAAAACTTCTCTTTTCATTTTTAAGAATGCCTTACGGCGATCTTGTGTCATTTTTGCAAAATCGTGGCACATTCTAACTAGACCACTATAGAAAGAAATGTTATAGTTTTGGAAATAATGCCGTCAAATTTTCAAAGTCCATAGAATTAGTGGGAATTGAGTTAAGACTTTGTTTCTTATTAAATGGAAGGAATGTACTTTTACTTAAAACAGGAATTTTATCTTCTGGAATTTTTAAATGTCCTAGAAAATATTTCCGCACTATGACAGAAATAGGTGATCCTGAAATTTTGGGAAAATTAGTAACCCTTAAATTTAATCGACGAGAATAGTTCTCCAGAGATTCTATTCTTCTGGTAATATTCATACGCTCTCGAATAATCGAGGCGTTTACATTTTGCACTTCTTTTATATCAGACCGTAATGTTTCCATAGTGGTGGAATGTTCAACAGGAATTTTCTGATGATCTCTAGCAACTAGATCTACGTTAGTTGATACACCCTCTAACCACTGAGATTGTTCCCTGAAAAGCTTCATGAGCCCCACAGACAAGACCCAAAGAGAGTCTATAATCACTGTAGCTGGTCTTTACATTATCTGAGGAGAGATTAAGTTTACTGCAGATTCAGGGAAGACACTTCCCATATGATGAACTACTTCTTCTCCAAGGGAGACTGATGGATGTATATTTTCTGCAGCATCAGTCTCACCCTCCTGGTTTGTCTCTCCACCTTCTTCTACCGCGGGATTAGCAGAATTATTTGCTCCTCCCGAGGCAGTTGAGTCACTACCAGGGCATATCAGCATCAGTGTCTTAGGATCTGGCGGCGTGAGATTTCCCCCTGCGAAAAAGATACTCCTCCTTTACTTTTATCGCCAATGAGGCCTACCTGCAATGGATCGGGAGTAGAAATGGCAAAGTCCGTGATGGCTCTTTGGTCTGGGGGCAGGGAGGGTTCCGAAGGAAAAGCCCTCATCCTGCCCTTCCTTTTATGAGGCATTATTAATATTCAATTAATTTAATCAATACAGTCTCGAAGATAGACCAATAGACTTGCCGTTAATATAACCAATATGATTTCCTTACCCCTTGTGGAGGACCAAGGCTAATGGAGGTAGGAGAGCCTTAAAGTAATCATATATAGTGCAGAATTCTCAGACAAATCCGCGCACCCTTTAGGTGCTCGTAGCTTCGGCAGCGCACCGACGGTGTCTGCACGCCGCTGTGGGCCAATATTTATTGATCCTCCCTGGCGTTGGCCAGAAGTGACCTCACAGATAGTCCGATCAGGTACCTGGGTCTCCAAAACAGCTGGTAGGTGTTCAGATAGCAGGGCGACACCTCTTACAGGCCAGGACTCCTCCCTCCTTCCAACACTCGGTCCTCCATTCAATGTGTGCACCTTTAACACAATTCCCTGGGAACACTGCAAGCAACTTTAACACCTCCCCTGGGAAAACCTCCACTCAATGTGTGCAAATTTAGTACCCCTCCTCCGGAACGCCTTCACACAAAGTGTGCACCTTTAACACTTCCTTCCCAGGAACGCCTTTGCTCTTTGTGTACCTGATGCTATAAGGAGATTAGTTTGTCCAAAACAATGCAAAGCTGAAAGCGCTCATCACATATATAATCCATGTAAATGAGACTGTCATCTATTACCAACCCTCCACGATGCAGAAAATCACTAGGCACGCAGTGCACACTTTTTAATGTGACAAATTTAACTCCAGCCCCAGAGGTGGTGTTAAGTCAATCCGCAAGTCAAGGGCTCATAAGAAATTTTAAAATGTGGTCCTCTGTGGTTCCTCCTACTTAATATCATTGTGAAACTTAAATTTATTGCTTGCGGTGTTGAAAAATAAATGTATATTGGTCTGTATTGGATGCGCAACTTAGGCGCATCGGCTCACCGGCCTGCCCCGCGCGTACCGCCAGTCGAGAAGGGAAGATGCGCCGACGACCCCCGCACGTAAGATAGCGCCTCCCCCCACCCAGGGTCTCCACGTGTGTGGATCCTTGCACCGGATCAGGGCCTAGCCCAACCAAGGCTGCTCAATCCAATCGGAGCTCCCTTTTAACCTCACCAGAAGAAGAATTTGGTACAGCAATCCGAGTTCTGGAGACCTGAATTTAAAGTTTTCTGCTTACCTGGTCTCGGCGCTTACCAAATGTGTGCCGGACGGTCTCCAGCTATGGGGGGAGAGGGAATTACCTTCATTGCCGCACTCGGTTCTGCACCCGCTGCCTTTCAGCCACACTGGGGGCTAAGTCCACGCCGGGAACCGGCTACCGGACCAAGGCTCACCTCTGAGGGATATCGGAGATCAATCTCAGGAATTCTCAACTGGGGGAGGGACCCTTAGATATCACCGCAGGAGAGCGGGGCTCGATCTTCTTTGAGGTAAATTTGGTTTCTTCTTTGCTGTAATTCTTTTTTTTTTTTGTCAAAATAATTTTTATTATCAGGAATACGATACACACTCAGGAGATAAAATAACGCAATACAATAAGAAAACAGAGTACATGTAAAGTGTTGTACATAAATGAATTGTACAGCATCCACATCCACTGTGGTCGCATTCCCTGGTTTTACTTTTATTCCCTACATCCATTCCCCTCCCTACCACCCCCATACCGCAGAAACAACTCCAAAGCAATTCCAGTCACACCTCATGCACACCACATGCAAACCGCCCTCCCCCTTAACCCATCCCCCCCCCCCCCCCCCCCCCCGAACCTCAATTAAACCATAGAGACTTATATCCATTATTGCTGAGCTCGGTCTGTAAAGCAGGAGGAAACAGCGCATAACATGCATTCCAACAGGCGCAATATATTCTATTCTTGCTTGCTTCAGAGTTAGAACATCTCGACCTCTCAGTCGCAATCTCGACCTCATCCTCCTGATCCAAAATCACTGAAAGAGTGGCAGACCTAACTTGCCCTATAACCACCAAAGTCCTGCAATCAAACAAGGACAACAGGAAACCGTGGTACACACCTGAACTAAAAACCTTCAAGCGAGAACTCAGAAACAGAGAACAATCATGGCGAAAAAACCCATCACCAGCAAACCGGAATGCATACAAATCCCTCATGCACCAATACAGGATCTCCATCCTCCGAACAAAGAGAGACTTCTTTTCACAGAAAATTCATCACTTCATCTTCGATCCGAAAGCACTATTTTCTCTTGTCTCATCACTCACCAATCCATCCCCCACTCCTATTCCGGATGACCAAGCTGCAAACAAAGCCGAGGAACCAGCCATTTACTTCAAGAACAAAATCTCAAATCTCATTGCCTCACTGACGGTCAATATTGACCTTCGTCCTCCACACTCTAGCCCGACGTCGTTACCACTGACCACAACCTTGAAAACCTTCGAGTCTACCTCTTCATTAGAAATCGAAAACGTATTAAAGAAGATCAAACCGGCCTCTCACCCAATGGACGCGATCCCAACCAACCTACTCATCACCATCCCCAATGCCATCGCCAAACCTATTGCAGAGATCATTAATTGCTCTTTATCTCAAGGTCTAGTCCCTGACCCTTTCAAACGTGCTATCCTTAAACCTCTATTGAAAAAACCTAATCTATCTCCAGACGACCCAGCCAATTTCTGCCCTATAGCAAACCTGCCGTTCATTTCCAAAATTTTGGAAAGAATAGTAAATAAGCAACTCTCAGAATTCTTGGACAACAACAAAATCCTCTCCCCATCGCAATTCGGCTTCCAGAAAGCCCGAAACACTGAAGCCTTATTAATCTCATTAACAGACTCCATTCTCCTGAATCTCGACAAAAAACAACCATGCCTGCTCATTTTCCTAGACCTATCAGCGGCATTTGATATGGTGAACCACGCTATTCTCATAGATCAACTATCGAACATCGGCATCAAAGGCATCGCTCTCAACTGGTTCAAGTCCTTCCTTCAAAACAGGTATTACAAGGTCAAAATCAACAACAGAGAGTCACACCCTATCAGTTCTACCTTGGGAGTCCCGCAAGGTTCCTCTCTATCCCCAACCCTGTTTAAGATCTACCTGTTACTGCTTTGCCACCTCCTCACCAAACTAAATCTAACTCATTACATATACACAGACGATGTTCAAATTCTCATACCAATCTCCCAATCTCTATCTAAAACTTTGGAATACTGGAACACCTGCCTTCAATCCATAAACAACCTTCTAACAACCCTTCACCTGATCCTAAATACCAAGAAGACGGAGATCCTCCTCATCACCCAAGAAGGAAATCACTCATTGTCCAACACATACCCTGCTACTCAACCAGTCCTCTCACCCCAAGTCAGAAACCTAGGAGTCATCATGGACAATCAACTGAACTGCAAAAGTTTCATCAACACCACCACCAAGGACTGCTTTTTTAAACTTCAAGTCTTAAAACGTTTGAGACCTCTCCTCCATTTCCAAGACTTTTGGACAGTCCTCCAAGCAATCATATTTTCAAAAATAGATTATTGCAACTTCCTATTGTTCGGCCTCCCGGCTACCACCATCAAACCTTTACAGATGTTACAAAACGCCTCAGCTAGGATTCTGACCAAGACTAACAAAAGAGACCATATTACACCCATCCTGCGGAATCTGCACTGGCTCCCAATCAAATTCAGAATCTTATACAAATTTCTAACGATCATCCATAAATCCATTCACAACATCACCCCCCTGGATCTTAAGTTCCCACTTCGACCTCACATTCCCTCCAGACCGGTGAGGTCAGCGTATAAAGACACCTTGCTGGCCCACCCCACTAAATCCTCACTAAGAAAGAGAGCCCTCTCCACGTCTGGACCAACTCAATGGAACTCGCTCCCACCAGAGCTCTGAATCGAACAATGCCCAACCACCTTTAAGAAAAGACTCAAAACATGGTTATTTACCAAAGCCTTTGCTGAACTCTGATAACCCTTTGAACCTCTTATGCAGCTTTGATAGTAGAACTTCTTCACTAGCAAGCCGCTCTGAGTACAGACACTCTATCATAGGCTCTCTTCCTCAATACCTAATCCCAGTGTCATTTTCTTAGACACCCGGCTTGCCGGTAAAACATTTTACTCCAGTTAGCCCGCTGTTAAACCCAATTTGTTGGATTCAAGTTTGTTTTCCTTTGTTTAATGTAATGCACACTTTTGCAATGGTTCTTGTTATAATGTAAACCGAGGTGATTTGTAACTTGTTACATGAATATCTGTATATAAAAGTGCTAAATAAATAAATAAATAAATATTCTGTCCGGCTTCCTCTTACCAAAACAGAAGTCCATATATTCCATCTGTAATAGCGAGGCCATCCTGCCAAACCATGCATCAACTGAAGGCTGTGCCAAAGGGTCAGTCCAGATAGCCAATATGGTGCGGCACGCCATCTTAACTGCTAGGTGTTCAAACATTGCTCTGGAGCACGTACTGGGAACCCGACCTGTTTGCTGATGAGCCAGCAAAAGGCGCCCCGTGTTAGAGATGACACAGCCGGTTCTTTTATTGATCACCTCAGTAAATGACCTCCAAAAAAGTTCCACTCGTGGACACGTCAGCAAGCGATCGTATAAGTGGCCTTCAGCAGCGCCACACTTGCTACATAAAGGAGACTGAGTAAGCTTCATGTGAACCCTGCGAACATCGTCACAGTAGATATGATGAAGAATTTTAAATTGAACCTCACGAAGACCCACATCAGGCAGCAATTGGTAAAGAGCCGTAAAGCAGCTCTTCAGGTAATTTGGAGCAAGCAGCGAATCCAACAGGGAATTCCAGTTCGTCGTAAGATGCTGAAGTCGTCCTGCCTTTCCAAGTGATTGACCCAATTTTTTCCATTAAGTAATCGTATTAGTGAGGCAGGCAGTGTCAAAGTCTTTAGTAGCAAATGCAATTTCTGCTGTCATTTCCTCCACAGACCTGGAAAAGGATTGGATATAATGGCGGGCTTGCAGGTACGCATAAAAATACTTGGTAGGTAATGGAAATGTGTGGGCTAGAGTGGCAAAATCTTGGATGACGTGGGAGTCCGGAGCTAACAAATGAAATATATATACACCACTCCATTATCAGCCCAAGCCTGGAAAACAGCCTTGCTGTCCCGCCCCGGCACAAAACTCGCATTCCCCAAAAAGGGCAAAAGAGGGAGGCTATGCCCCGCAGTCCCCATTGTCTCTGTAACCACCTCCAAACTCATATACATGGGTGTAGGAATATTCTGGGATACACCATGGTACACCACAGCCTCAGGCGCAGCTGAAGATCACTTAAAGGGGAGTTAGGGTGAGACATCCTATTTAACATCCCTGGTGCACAGGAACAGTAGATCCCGGTGATTCATTCACCCACGAAGCGCAACTGACATGCCACATTATAGAGTCTGAAATCAGGCAAGTTAAGCCCTCCTTGCTCCCGGGTATGCTCCAGGACTGTGTATGCCAACCGGGCCTGCTTCCCCTTCCATAAGAACTTTTGTAAACTAGCATGCAAGTGGCGAAAGTCGCCGGCCTGCAGCCAGCAAGGAATCATATGCAGCAAGTAATGAAGCAGTGGCACCAGCACCATTTTGATAAGGGCACTCATACCTAGTAGGGAGAGCGGCATAGGGGTCCACAACTTCAGCTGCGCCCTAAGCTTAAGGAGACAAAGGGTAATATTTAACTCATAAAGTCTTTCCAATTGCCGGGGAACCCAGACACCCAAATATTTGATCTTATCGGGGGCCCACTGAAAAGGAAAAGGGCCATCCCAGGATCACGGCAGATCAGCATTTAAAGCCAAGGACTCTGACTCCATAATTGATTTGCAGCCCCGCCACCAGTCGGAACTGATCAAAAAGGTTAATAATAATAATAGGCACGCTGGTGCGAGGTCGGCCCACAAATAGAAGGATGTCGTCAGCAAATAAAGCAGTCTTCAAGGGGTGGCCAGCTACACTAATTCCTGTGAATCCCAGATCGCACCACAGCCGGATGGCTAGTGGTTCCAAGGCTAGCACAAATAGCAGCGGAGAGAGGGGGCAACCCTGCCGGACTCCACAATACAAAGAAAAGGGTTCTGTGGGCTCCCCGTTAAGCAAAATAGAGGCACTAGGGTTATGATAAAGAGCCTCCAGCCATTGAAGGTACACCCTTGAGAATCCATAGCGTCGCAAAGCCCAAAACATATATTCCATGATAAGGAATCAAATGCCTTTTCCGCATCCAGACTCAGGACCAAGGCCTCCGCTGTCTGTTGATAACTTAGCACCGCCAGCAGTCGCCGCACATTGCATACCCCTTGCCTCCCTTTTACGAAACCTGTCTAATCATCATGGATAAGGAGGGATAAAATTCCTGCCAGGATTTTTACATCCACATTTAGTAGGGAAATGGATCTATATGAACCCACCTCCAAGGGGTCTTTCCCTGGTTTTGGGAGAACAACAATGACAGACCAATTGGAGGCCTCAGTAATACGATTAGTGATCAAAAGGTCAGCATATTTCTGCAACTGGGACAAGACTGTAAATTTCAATATCTTGTAAAATTCTGAGCCTAGCTCGTCTTGGCCCGCTGCTTTACCCAGTTTGAGCTTCTGGATGACGGCATAGATTTCCCCATTGGTGATAGGTCAATTTAATGCAGTAACCTGATCCCCAGTTAAAGAGGGCCACGAGATCCCTTGAAAAAGAGACTCAGCGAGATCGGTAACCATAGGTTTTGGGCCATATAGTGACACATAATAGTCCCGAAATCGACGCGCAATGTCCATGGGTGAACTCAGACGGACCCCCTAGCTATTCCTGACCCCCGTGACAGATGCTCGCTGGCCTCTGGGCTTAATTTATTTTATTTATTTATTTAAGGTTTTTTTATACCGGCATTCAAGAACTCGTTCTCATCATGTCGGTTTACAGAAAACAGGGGTGCAAAAATATAACCAAAAACATAAATAAACGTGGAGAAGAGAAGCAGTTACAATTAACAAGGGCTAATGAACTGGGATTGTAAGAAATAAAAGAGATAGAGGAGGATAATTATATACAAGTGTACAATGTAAATATATTACATTGTAAATATATTACATTAATAAGGTGAGTTATCAATCTACCGGCCCTATTCCCATGCTTATATAACAGGTATTGGTAATAGCGGAGCGATTTAGCGCCCTCTGATGGAGCAATCCATTAAGGTTGCCCTAGCTCTGTCGGCCGCTGCCTTAGACTCCCCTTTCTCAATGAGGCCATGTGGTGTTGCAGAGCTTGTTTAAGAACAGCAGTTAATCTCAAAATTTCAGCATTACATTTCCTATTAGCCTTGGCCACATATGCTATTGTGGTGCCCCGCATCACAGCCTTTCCGGCCCCCACACAATTGCTGCGCTCACATCAGGGGTAGCATTGTGTTTTAAGTAGTCCCTCCAGCTATCCTGTAAGTAAGAATGGAATGCTTTATCTAGATACAGATCGGGACACATGCGCCAGGAGACATTTTCCGTTCTATTAGCCATTCCCTTCCTAATAATTCCCAACATTCTGTTTGCTTTTTTGACTGCTGCAGCACACTGAGCCAACGATTTCAATGTGTTATCCACTATGATGCCTAGATCTTTTTCCTGGGTGGTAGCTCCTAATATGGAACCTAACATCGTGTAACTTCTGCATGGGTTATTTTTCGCTATATACAACACCTTGCACTTGTCCACATTAAATTTCATCTGCCATTTGGATGCCCAATCTTGAAGTCTTGCAAGTTCCTCCTGTAATGTATCACAATCTGCTTGTGATTTAACTACTCTGAATAATTTTGTATCATCCGCAAATTTGATAACCTCACTCGTCGTATTCCTTTCCAGATCATTTATATATACATTGAAAAGCACCGGTCCAAGTACAGATCCCTGAGGCACTCCACTGTTTACCCTTTTCCACTGAGAAAATTGACCATTTAATCCTACTCTCTGTTTCCTGTCTTTTAACCAGTTTGTAATCCATGAAAACAGTAAACAAATTTAAAAAGGCATGGGGGAAACACTGTGGATCCCTAAAGGCTAGAGCTGGGAATTAAGAAGGAGGGGTAACCTGCAGGGAGCGACAGCTGTGACCCCTAGCAGAAGCCATGGGGATTACTGCCCTTAGCCAATTAACTGACCTGATCCTGATGCAACTACAACATCGCTCTCCACTTCAACAGTGGGCGAGGGGAATTGGATTCAGACAGCAACCAATGCTGGGCCCGACTTTTATGGTCCCGGGAACTGATACGCAGACATTAGGGAAAAGCTCAGGACTGCTTCTATGGCCAAGTCCAAACGCAAAGCAGGTTCAAGCAGCATTGTCTGAATTACCAGGACGGCTCCTCACCCTGTAAAAATGTTGCTAGCAGTAATTTTGTTATGGGTGTGACGGCTGCTGGGTGTGGATTGTAAATATTACTGCCTTTAACATAAGGCTTGGGGGTAACCTGCACGGAGCGGCAGCTACTCCCATAAGAAGCTCGCTGGGCAGACTGGATGGACCATTTGGTCCTTTCTGCCCTCATTACTGTGTTACTACATGAATAATTCTAGGGGGTTTATACGACTGATGAACATAGAGAATTATCCTTCGTATAAATATCGGTGTATGATTCTATTCTAGCGCATATATAAAATGTCACACCCTGCATTACAGACTGAGCAGCTCGGCCCATTCCGCAAGTAAATCATCCTCCTCCCTCACTTCCCTCCCTTCCTCATGGCTAGTACTTTCTGCATTGTACCTCTTACCATTTTTTCTTCCTCTATTAATTTCAGGGCTCTCCGCCCCCTCAGTCCTACCTCCTCCCCCCAAATCATCACGCCATCACTTCCCCCCACTGCATCAAACACCCACTCTCAACAACCATACAATAGACACTCCAATACTTAGTTAAACATGCTGTTACAACCAATACCCACACTCAAACACTACAATCACAAACGCAATGTACCCTATGTTACCCACCCCTGCTTGCACCCCAGAACACTACTACCTACTTCTACTACCTACTACTACCTACTACTACTACCTACTACTACAACCTACTACTACCTACTACTACCTACTACTACTACCTACTACTACTACTACTACCTACTACTACTACCTACTACTACCTACTACGTAGCCGCGCCCCAGCACTAAGACGGCTCGGCGCGCGCAGGCTGCCGATTTTGCGCAGCCTTGCGCGCGCCGACCCCAGACTTTATAACATGCGCTCGGCAGCGCGCGCATGTTATAAAATCGGGTGTACATTTGTGCACGCCGGGTAGCGTGCACAAATGTACCCTGCGCGCGTAGGAATTAAAATCGGCCCCAATATCTGTACATGTGAGACAGAGAGGTCAGCTGGACATACTTACTTCCTGACAATATATCTTCAAAATATTTATAGGACAAAACTCAGATTTGTAAGTTTAAAGGACCTCATGTCTGAAAAAAAAAATAAAAATATACTGCCTATTCTTCTTACCTCTAGACCAGACTGAGGCTTGGCTCTTATCTTTTTCTTCCCTGTAAAATACAATGTGCATAAAATATATCACACATCCATTGACATCATCAGTATCAGTGCTTTTATCAACAGCAGTATCAATTATCAACATTTTTATTTATTTATTTATTTAAAATTTTAATATACCGGCATTCATGATACAATCACATCATGCCGGTTTACATAAAACAAGAGTGTACAAAGAACATTTGAATAACCTATCAGTGTGGAAGGAAGCAGTTACAAATAACAAGGTAATAGAACTGGGAAAAGAGAAGAAGGGAGAGGATAACATTAGATAAAGATATTTACATTAGCAATAATATAAAGATATTTACATTAAAATCAGCATCAAATATCAAAAGACACATAATACACCGTAGAGATGGACTTTGTCTGCACAACGGTAATAAAAAATTGTCTAAATAAATAAATAAATACACCAACATCAAACATCACCATCAGTATCAGCATCACCCATCAAACTTTCACATTGTAAGATGAGTGATGTATTTTGTACTGAATTACTAATTATACTGACGCAGGAATATTTCACACTCTGAATATAAAGAATGTTAAAGAAACTTGCCATAGTGAGAATGCTGAACAATGAAAAACTGTGGTACTATTACACCAAACACACCTAAAAGCAGAAGACAACTCAAACATGACTGCCTCAAAAGCCAAACAAGACTAATAATAAATTTAATACACAAAAGCTGAACAATGATATTTCAATACACATCTAAAGGCTGATTGAACAGAATACATATCTGAAGACTGATGCAATCATCTCAACCAATACAATAGCCTGCTATGTAATGAGATCATGTGACCAACATTATTGTACAATATTATAGGAACAGAATGAAAACAGACACACAGGAGATGCAAAAAGACCATCTCGCACAAACACCAGAGCCACTAGCATCCAGAGACCAGCTGAGACCTGAGGCCTGCATATGTACAAATAAAGATCAAGACCAATAAGAAATTGCCATGCTGGGTCAGACCAAAGATCCATCAAGCCCAGCATCCTGTTTCCAACAATGGCCAATCCAAGCTACAAGTACCTGGCAAGTACCCAAACACTAAGTATATCCCATGCTACTGATGCCAGTAATAGCAGTAGCTATTCTCTAAAACAACTTGATTAATAGCAGTTAATGGCCTTCTCCTTCATGAACTTATCCAAACCTTTTTTAAACCCAGCTACACTAACTGCACTAACCACATCCTCTGGCAACAAATTCCAGACCTTAATTGTGCGTTGAGTGAAAAAAAATTTCTCCAATTAGTTTTAAATGTGCCACATGCTAACTTCATGGAATGCCCCCTAGTCCTTCTATTATCTGAAGGAGTAAATAACGATTCACATCTACCCGTTCTAGACCTCGCATGATTTTAACTGCCTATATCATATTCCCTTTCAGCCATCTCTTCTCCAAGCTGAACAGCCCTAACCTCTTTAGTCTTTCCTCATAGAGGAGCTGTTCCATCCCCTTTATTATTTTGGTCGCCCTTCTCTGTACCTTCTCTATCGCAACTATATCTTTTTGAGATGCGGACAAAATGGTCAGACAGACGATAAAATGCTAAGGGAAGCAAACCAATTTGGCAGTACAATAATAATGGGAGATTTCAATTACCCCAATATTGACTGGGTAAATGTAACATCAGGACTTGCTAGAGACATAAAGTTCCTGGATGTAATAAATGACTGCTTCATGGAGCAATTGGTTCAGGAACCTACAAGAGAGGGAGCTATTTTAGATTTAATTCTTAGTGGAACGCAAGATTTGGTGAGAGAAGTAACGGTGGTGGGGCCACTTGGCAACAGTGATCATAGCATGATCAAATTTAAACTAATAACTGGGACAATAAGTAAATCTGCAGCTCTAACACTAAATTTTAAAAAGGGAAACTTTGATAAATGAGGAAAATAGTTAGAAAAAATCTGAAAGGTGCAGCTGCAAAGGTTAAAAGTTTTCAACAGGCTTGGACATTGTTTAAAAATGCAATCCTAGAGGCGCAGTCCATATGTATTCCGCGCATTAAGAAAGGTGGAAGGAAGGCAAAACGATTACCGTCATGGTCAAAAGGTGAGGTGAAAGAGGCTATTTTAGCAAAAACAAATCCTTCAAAAATTGGAAGAAGGATCCATCTGAAGAAAATAGAATAAAACATAAGCATTGCCAAGCTAAGTGTAAAACATTGATAAGACAGGCGAAGAGAGAATTTGAAATGAAATTGACCAGAGAGGCAAAAACTCATAATAAAAACTTTTTTAAATATATCCAAAGCAAGAAACCTGTGAGGGAGTCAGTTGGACCATTAGATGACAGAGGGGTTAAAGGGGCTCTTAGGGAAGATAAGGCCATTGCAGAAAGACTAAATGATTTCTTTGCCTCCGTGTTTACTAATGAGGATGTTGGGGAGATACCAGTTCCGGAGATGGTTTTTAGGGGTGATGAGTCAGACGAACTGAACGAAATTACTGTGAACCTGGAAGATGTAGTAGGCCACATTGACAAACTAAAGAGTAGCAAATCACCTGGACCGGATGGTATGCATCCTAGGGTTCTGAAAGAACTCAAAAATGAAATTTCTGATCTATTAGTTAAAATTAGTAACCTATCATTAAAATCATCCATTGTACCTGAAGACTGGAGGGTGGCCAATGTAACCCCAATATTTAAAAAAGGCTCCAGGGGCAACCCGGGTAACTATAGACCAGTGAGCCTGACTTCAGTGCCGGGAAAAATAGTGGAAACTATTCTCAAGATCAAAATCGTAGAGCATATAGAAAGACATGATTTAATGGAACATAGTCAACATGGATTTACCCAAGGGAAGTCTTGCCTAACAAATCTGCTTCATTTTTTTGAAGGGGTTAATAAACATGTGGATAAAGGTGAACCGGTAGATGTAGTATATTTGGATTTTCAGAAGGCGTTTGACAAAGTCCCTCATGAGAGGCTTCTATGAAAACTAAAAAGTCATGGGATAGGAGGCGATGTCCTTTCGTGGATTACAAACTGGTTAAAAGACAGGAAACAGAGAGTAGGATTAAATGGTCAATTTTCTCAGTGGAAAAAGGTAAACAGTGGAGTGCCTCAGAGATCTGTACTTGGACCGGTGCTTTTCAATGTATATATAAATGATCTGGAAAGGAATACGACGAGTGAGGTTATCAAATTTGTGGATGATACAAAATTATTCAGAGTAGTTAAATCACAAGCAGACTGTGATACATTACAGGAGGACCTTGCAAGACTTAAAGATTGGGCATCCAAATGGCAGATGAAATTTAATGTGGACAAGTGCAAGGTGTTGCATATAGGGAAAAATAACCATTGCTGTAGTTACACGATATTAGGTTCCATATTAGGAGCTACCACCCAGGAAAAAGATCTAGGCATCATAGTGGATAATACTTTAAAATCGTCGGCTCAGTGTGCTACAGCAGTCAAAAAAGCAAATAGAATGTTAGGAATTATTAGGAAGGGAATTGTTAATAGAACGGAAAATGTCATAATGCCTCTATATCGCTCCATGGTGAGACCACACCTTGAATACTGTGTACAATTCTGGTCGCCGCATCTCAAAAAAGATATAGTTGCGATGGAGAAGGTACAGAGAAGGGCAACCAAAATGATAAAGGGGATGGAACAGCTTCCCTTTGAGGAAAGGCTGAAGAGGTTAGGGCTGTTCAGCTTGGAGAAGAGACGGCTGAGGGGGGATATGATAGAGGTCTTTAAGATCATGAGAGGTCTTGAACTTGTAGATGTGACTCGGTTATTTTCACTTTCGAATAATAGAAGGACTAGGGGGCATTCCATGAAGTTAGCAAGTAGCACATTTAAGACTAATCGGAGAAAATTCTTTTTCACTCAACGCACAATAAAGCTCTGGAATTTGTTGCCAGAGGATGTGGTTAGTGCAGTTAGTGTAGCTGGGTTCAAAAAAGGTTTGGATAAGTTCTTGGAGGAGAAGTCCATTAATGGCTATTAATCAATTTTACTTAGGGAATAGCCACTGCTATTAATTGTATCAGTAGCATGGGATCTTCTTAGTGTTTGGGTGATTGCCAGGTTCTTGTGGCCTGGTTTTGGCCTCTGTTGGAAACAGGATGCTGGGCTTGATGGACCCTTGGTCTGACCCAGCATGGCAATTTCTTATGTTCTTATGTTCTTATGTTCATTCCCTCAGTAAAATCAGCACAGTTAACGAAGGTCAGAAATAAAGCCATCTCTCTCGCAGGACGAAAGATATGGAATGCACTACCTGACAACCTTAGAATGCAGCAAAATGAAAAAACATTTTAAAAAGATCTGAAAATATGGCATTTCTGCAAAGCCTACAATGAACACAACCAGCAGAACCAGATGGTTTAGCCAGCTACAACTTTTTATTAATTATTTTATTTTTATTAAGTTATATTTTAGTTTTTTTTAACTATTTTACTTTTTACTTTTTGATGCAGTTATTTGTAGATATTTTATTAACCTCTTTTAATGTATTTTTTGATTTGAAGTATTACTTAATAGTTAATATGTTTCTTAAGATTTTTTACTTTTGTTGTACTGATTTTATGTTTATTATTATGATATTTTTAAACCATTGTGATGGAACCTCTCTAAACGCCGGTACATAAAATTTTATAAATAAATAAATAAATAAATAAATAAATAAATAAATGTGGAAACTGCCCCCCACTTTGAAAGTTTGGCAGCGCCAGATGCATGAAATAGCTGTTGTGGAGAGGCTCACCTACACCTTTAAATAAAACTTGTCTCTATATGACAAAATATGGTTGCCTTATTGGGAATATAGGAGGAACCTACCTGATTAGTGGAAATGTCTTTGTTACACTTATTTAACGTAAAGTACTGCTTAGTAGGGTTGTTACACTCTCACAATGTTTCTGCTATGCTCATCCAAGTATATTCTGTTTTCTTCTCCAAGGGGATAAGGGGGGGAGGGTTGTGGGGTTTTTTTAGTTCATTAAATATCGACATATTATTTTGTTTTTTCCTTGTTTATGTAATGTTTAAAACTATTAAATAAAAAGTATTTTTAAAAAAACCCCAAAACTGGCATTACACTGGCAACCTTCCTGTCTTTAAATACCATAGATGATTTTAGTGATAGTTTACAAATTACCAATAGCAGGTCCACAATTTCATGTTTCAGTTCTTTCAATTCTATGGGATGAATACCATCTGGTCCAAGTGATTTGCTATGCTTTAGTTTGTCAATTTACCTTAGCTCATCTCCCAAGTACACAGAGATTTGTTTCAGTTCTTCTGAATTATCACCTTTAAATATCACTTCTGGCATGGGTATCTGCCTTACATCTTCCTCAGTAAAGAATTCCTTTAGTCTCTCTGGTATGGTGCTACAGCTGTTTTGGGCTTCCAAGAAGGCTGGGGTAACATGCATGGAGGGTCAGAGTTATAACTTTAACAACCCTAATAGCAACAATATGACTACTTCAGACTTCCAAAAAGTTTGGGATAACCTATATGGAGCGGTCATAGTTTTAAATTTAACATCAACAAGCAAGGGGTGGCCGAACGTTGCAGACAACAGCTCACCAATTTTGAAAACTGTTTGGATTATTAAGACACCTGGTGGTGAGACATAGGAGGGAAGAGGCCTAATGTTAACAGTAAGTATGGAACTTGTGAAAACCTAAGAGGAAAATAAGACCTGAAATAATCTAGTATGTACAGTATAACTCTGGTTTCCCACACCCTCTAATCCATCTCCCCCTCCTCCCCGCCCCCGCCTTCACCCCCTCCCCTGTTTATTGTTTATTGTATCAGGTTCATTGTAAAGCCCTGTTGGCTATTTTATAGTTCTATGGAAACCGATGTGATGTTTTCCTAACGAATATCGGTATACAAAACCTTCAAAATAAATAAATAAATAAATAAATAGTAATGGAGGTGGTAGAGGCCAGCACTGTAACAAAATTTAAGAATGCTTGAGGGTAGAGGGTAGTGATAGGAACAGGATTAAGAGGATTAAGAGGTTAACTAAAAGACAACCTCTTGAGGGTGGGAGAGCTGGTGTTGGTTTGAGTATGGTCATTTATTTGGTTTTTTTTTATCCAAAAAGGCAGAGAATCAAAGAAGATGACAAATGGGCAAACTGAATGGCCAATCAGTCTTTATCTTCTACAATACTACCGTTGCTATGTAACGTCAGTGTAACCCTTTTCTTCTGAGGGGCATCTCCTCCAAGGGCACACAAAAAAGTTTAGGTTTCTCAAGGCTATCTTCCTTTGCCACAGGTCCCTTCCCGTTTATAGTACCCCAGGGGTGGGTTCTTTCTATGGGGGAAAGCTGGTGCTTGTGTCCCAGACGGGGAGGTAACTCCCTCCGTGTGTGCAACTGGGTAATGATTTTTTTTCCTGATGCTGGCTGGGACAAAAACCGCAGGACACACGATCGGGTGATCCAAAAATAAAGTTTACTTAAGGTAATCAACATCCAGGTAGGGTAAAAGTCTATACAAATAAATATCCTTTTTCTCTCTCTGTGTAAGTGCTGAACTCCGGGGAAATCCTAACTCACTTTACATGAAAGCTTAGTATTCCCTACTCCTGAAGAGGGTCCAGCTGCAACAGATTCCCTTTGAATTTTCACAATCCTACCTGGATCCAGCAGACTTCGCACAGTAGCCCAACCTGTGCCTGTGTCCCGCTCGAAGATCCTGTGGAGGGTTTTCAGCGATCTCTTTGGTGTCTTATTTGTGTGTTTTTTTCTTGTTCTTCTCAACCTCCCAGAAGGGAAGGCATTAAATCACTCCAAATGAGAGAAAGGATGACCAACAACCTCCTCTCACCTTAAATGGTGAGATGATCACTGACAGATCAAATATCTTCAGGTGCCACGGTCCCTGCAGCCCTTTATTAGCTCTGGGAGAGTACTAACAGGGGCATAAACCTTTCCTCAGAGCTCCAGTCTGTAACCCAGGCAAAATAGTCCTTAACACTATCTATACCCTTATAAAGTCTCTTGATTTCTTTATATTGGTACCTAACCTGGCAGGAAGTGCACAGGCAGGTGTTTCCCAAAAGTAGCCTCACCAAAAAAAAGGAACCCTTTCTCCTTGAACTCTCTACTCAACCCCTCCTAAATATAGCCCTAGTCCCTAGTTATAAACAGGGTCCACCCACTCAGCTACCTCATAGAGGAGGAGCTATAACATGTTATTCCCTCTAGCTAGTTGTTATCAGGTGATATCTAGTGGCCAACCCATAGGGGTGCCAAAACAGTAATATCAAACATCAATAGCAAAACTCAAACACCACTAAATATCAGAATCATCCTCAGCATCCAACATCAATAGCAAACATCAATATCAAAAATCAAGATAAAAATCAAACATCAGAATTAACCTTAGTATAAATATCACCAGTATCCAAAATCAACATCAAACATGAAACAACAGAAACATAATATCAGCATCAATTATCAAGATCAACACAAGTATCTACATCTATATCAACATAATTGTCTACATTTATATCAATATCAACTATGTTCAGCTTACTCTGATACCCTGAGCACAAAGAACAGCTTTTATACTTCTCTGACTGAACTCAATTATAAACTGCATGCTTCAAATTTGCTTCTCTCTCAGGTTGCCTCCTCTAGCTTCTAGCAAACACTCACCCCACTGAAATTTCCATCACAGGTAATAAAGAAACCTTGCCAACGTGTGCTTGCCCCTACCAAAGTCTGACAGGGGTAAGAAAACGTACTCTCATGACTTCTGTAATTAAAGACCTTTTACAGCTCAACATGAGACTGTGCTGTTGACTGATAGCCCTGCTGTCTTTATATCACAAGAGGGATGGTTCTAGCCCAGGCCAAGAAATTCTGTCCTACTTCTGTCTTACAACACATCTGGATTGTCAGACTTCAAGCAGAGAATATATTGGATACACAATCTCTGGCAGAGATGAAATAATGCAGTGAATCATTACCTATATGCAAGTCATATCTAAGCAGTCAAACATATTCTGCTAGTACCTGTCCAGGGATCCACACAGGAACATAAAATCTAACAGGAGATGAGGACTGTTGAGTCTGCCCAAATCCCTTCCCAGTGGAAGGCCAGAATGTTTCTCAGACATTTCTTTCACATCTAAGGATCCTGTGTGCTTATCCCAGGCTTTACCTCTCACTCCCTCACAGCTAAGGATCCTCTGTACTTATCCCTGGCTTTACCCCTCACTCCCCCACAGCTAAGGATCCTCTGTGCTTATCCCAGGCTTTACCCCTCACTCCCCCACAGCTAAGGATCATCTGTGCTTATCCCAGGCTTTACCCCTCACTCCCCCACAGCTAAGGATCCTCTGTGCTTATCCCAGGCTTTACCTCTCACTCCCTCACAGCTAAGGATCATCTGTGCTTATCCCAGGCTTTACCCCTCACTCCCCCACAGCTAAGGATCCTCTGTGCTTATCCCTGGCTTTACCCCTCACTCCCCCACAGCTAAGGATCCTCTGTGCTTATCCCTGGCTTTACCCCTCACTCCCCCACAGCTAAGGATCCTGTGTGCTTATCCCAGGCTTTACCTCTCACTCCCTCACAGCTAAGGATCATCTGTGCTTATCCCAGGCTTTACCCCTCACTCCCCCACAGCTAAGGATCCTCTGTGCTTATCCCAGGCTTTACCCCTCACTCCCCCACAGCTAAGGATCCTCTGTGCTTATCCCTGGCTTTACCCCTCACTCCCCCACAGCTAAGGATCCTCTGTGCTTATCCCAGGCTTTACCCCTCACTCCCCCACAGCTAAGGATCCTCTGTGCTTATCCCAGACTTTACCCCCTCACTCCCCCACAGCTAAGGATCCTCTGTGCTTATCCCAGGCTTTACCCCTCACTCCCCCACAGCTAAGGATCCTCTGAGCTTATCCCAGGCTTTACCCCTCACTCCCCCACAGCTAAGGATCCTCTGTGCTTATCCCAGGCTTTACCTCTCACTCCCCCACAGCTAAGGATCCTGTGTGCTTATCCCAGGCTTTACCCCTCACTCCCCCACAGCTAAGGATCATCTGTGCTTATCCCAGGCTTTACCCCTCACTCCCCCACAGCTAAGGATCATCTGTGCTTATCCCAGGCTTTACCCCTCACTCCCCCACAGCTAAGGATCCTCTGTGCTTATCCCTGGCTTTACCCCTCACTCCCCCACAGCTAAGGATCTTCTGTGCTTATCCCAGGCTTTACCCCTCACTCCCCCACAGCTAAGGATCCTCTGTGCTTATCCCAGACTTTACCCCTCACTCCCCCACAGCTAAGGATCCTCTGTGCTTATCCCAGGCTTTACCCCTCACTTCCCCACAGCTAAGGATCCTCTGAGCTTATCCCAGGCTTTACCCCTCACTCCCCCACAGCTAAGGATCCTCTGTGCTTATCCCAGGCTTTACCTCTCACTCCCCCACAGCTAAGGATCCTCTGTGCTTATCCCAGGCTTTACCCCTCACTCCCCCACAGCTAAGGATCCTCTGTGCTTATCCCAGGCTTTACCTCTCACTCCCCGACAGCTAAGGATCCACTCTGCTTATCCCAGGCTTTACCCCTCACTCCCTCACAGCTAAGGATCCTCTGTGCTTATCCCAGGCTTTACCCCTCACTCCCTCACAGCTAAGGATCCTCTGTGCTTATCCCAGGCTTTACCCCTCACTCCCTCACAGCTAAGGATCCACTGTGCTTATCCCAGGCTTTACCCCTCACTCCCTCACAGCTAAGGATCCTCTGTGCTTATCCCAGGCTTTACCCCTCACTCCCTCACAGCTAAGGATCCTCTGTGCTTATCCCAGGCTTTACCCCTCACTCCCCGACAGCTAAGGATCCACTGTGCTTATCCCAGGCTTTACCCCTCACTCCCCCCACAGCTAAGGATCCTCTGTGCTTATCCCAGGCTTTACCCCTCACTCCCCCACAGCTAAGGATCCTCTGTGCTTATCCCAGGCTTTACCCCTCACTCCCCCACAGCTAAGGATCCTCTGTGCTTATCCCAGGCTTTACCCCTCACTCCCCCACAGCTAAGGATCCTCTGTGCTTATCCCAGGCTTTACCCCTCACTCCCCCACAGCTAAGGATCCTCTGTGCTTATCCCAGGCTTTACCCCTCACTCCCCCACAGCTAAGGATCCTCTGTGCTTATCCCAGGCTTTACCCCTCACTCCCCCACAGCTAAGGATCCTCTGTGCTTATCCCAGGCTTTACCTCTCACTCCCCCACAGCTAAGGATCCTCTGTGCTTATCCCAGGCTTTACCTCTCACTCCCCACAGCTAAGGATCCTCTGTGCTTATCCCAGGCTTTACCCCTCACTCCCCCACAGCTAAGGATCCTCTGTGCTTATCCCAGGCTTTACCCCTCACTCCCCCACAGCTAAGGATCCTCTGTGCTTATCCCAGGCTTTACCCCTCACACCCTCACAGCTAAGGATCCTCTGTGCTTATCCCAGGCTTTGCCTCTCACTCCCCCACAGCTAAGGATCCTCTGTGCTTATCCCAGGCTTTACCCCTCACTCCCCCACAGCTAAGGATCCTCTGTGCTTATCCCAGGTTTACCCCTCACTCCCCCACAGCTAAGGATCCTCTGTGCTTATCCCAGGCTTTACCTCTCACTCCCCCACAGCTAAGGATCCTCTGTGCTTATCCCAGGTTTACCCCTCACTCCCCCACAGCTAAGGATCCTCTGTGCTTATCCCAGGCTTTACCTCTCACTCCCCCACAGCTAAGGATCCTCTGTGCTTATCCCAGGCTTTACCTCTCACTCCCCCACAGCTAAGGATCCTCTGTGCTTATCCCAGGTTTACCCCTCACTCCCCCACAGCTAAGGATCCTCTGTGCTTATCCCAGGTTTACCCCTCACTCCCCCACAGCTAAGGATCCTCTGTGCTTATCCCAGGTTTACCCCTCACTCCCCCACAGCTAAGGATCCTCTGTGCTTATCCCAGGCTTTACCTCTCACTCACCCACAGCTAAGGATCCTCTGTGCTTATCCCAGGCTTTACCTCTCACTCCCCACAGCTAAGGATCCTCTGTGCTTATCCCAGGCTTTACCCCTCACTCCCCCACAGCTAAGGATCCTCTGTGCTTATCCCAGGCTTTACCTCTCACTCCCCCACAGCTAAGGATCCTCTGTGCTTATCCCAGGCTTTACCTCTCACTCCCCCACAGCTAAGGATCCTCTGTGCTTATCCCAGGCTTTACCTCTCACTCCCCACAGCTAAGGATCCTCTGTGCTTATCCCAGGCTTTACCCCTCACTCCCCCACAGCTAAGGATCCTCTGTGCTTATCCCAAGCTTTACCCCTCACTCCCCCACAGCTAAGGATCCTCTGTGCTTATCCCAGGCTTTACCCCTCACTCCCCCACAGCTAAGGATCCTCTGTGCTTATCCCAGGCTTTGCCTCTCACTCCCCCACAGCTAAGGATCCTCTGTGCTTATCTCAGGCTTTACCTCTCACTCCCCTACAGCTAAGGATCCTCTGTGCTTATCCCAGGCTTTACCCCTCACTCCCCCACAGCTAAGGATCCTCTGTGCGTATCCCAGGCTTTACCCCTCACTCCCTCACAGCTAAGGATCCTCTGTGCTTATCCCAGGCTTTACCTTTCACTCCCCCACAGCTAAGGATCCTCTGTGCTTATCCCAGGCTTTACCCCTCACTCCCCCACAGCTAAGGATCCTCTGTGCTTATCCCAGGCTTTGCCTCTCACTCCCCCACAGCTAAGGATCCTCTGTGCTTATCTCAGGCTTTACCTCTCACTCCCCTACAGCTAAGGATCCTCTGTGCGTATCCCAGGCTTTACCCCTCACTCCCTCACAGCTAAGGATCCTCTGTGCTTATCCCAGGCTTTACCTTTCACTCCCCCACAGCTAAGGATCCTCTGTGCTTATCCCAGGCTTTACCCCTCACTCCCCCACAGCTAAGGATCCTCTGTGCTTATCCCAGGCTTTACCCCTCACTCCCTCACAGCTAAGGATCCTCTGTGCTTATCCCAGGCTTTACCTCTCACTCCCCCACAGCTAAGGATCCTCTGTGCTTATCCCAGGCTTTACCCCTCACTCCCCCACAGCTAAGGATCCTCTGTGCTTATCCCAGGCTTTACCCCTCACTCCCCCACAGCTAAGGATTCTCTGTGCTTATCCCAGGCTTTACCCCTCACTCCCCCACAGCTAAGGATCCTCTGTGCTTATCCCAGGCTTTACCTCTCACTCCCCCACAGCTAAGAATCCTCTGTGCTTATCCCAGGCTTTACCCCTCACTCCCCCACAGCTAAGGATCCTCTGTGCTTATCCCAGGCTTTACCTCTCACTCCCCCACAGCTAAGGATCCTCTGTGCTTATCCCAGGTTTTATCCCTCACTCCCCCACAGCTAAGGATCCTCTGTGCTTATCCCAGGCTTTATCCCTCACTCCCCCACAGCTAAGGATCCTCTGTGCTTATCCCAGGCTTTACCTCTCACTCCCCCACAGCTAAGGATCCTCTGTGCTTATCCCAGGCTTTACCCCTCACTCCCCCACAGCTAAGGAGCCTCTGTGCTTATCCCAGACTTTACCCCTCACTCCCCCACAGCTAAGGATTCTCTGTGGCTATCCCAGACTTTCTTGAATTCTGTTTTTGATTTCACCACCTCCCTGGGGAGTCTGTTATATGCATCCACCACCTCTTCTACGAGGATATATTTCTAATGTTACGCCTGAGAATACCCCCCTCTGATCCTCATATCATGACCTCTTGTCCTAGGGCCAAATTAGATTCATAAATTGCTTATTTTACAAGTCTACATCTCCCTTACATTTTTAAAAATATATCTCTAAGGAACTTTAAGTCCTCTGACTTATACAGCTGGCCATGTCAACACCACAGCATCTTCTAATCAGGGTATATTTCTCTTGTTAATAATGGGTACTTTCCCAGGTGCTTTAAATCAATCCTTCATTGTTGTCTTGTGGAATGATTTCCAGTATCTCCCTGTGGGATTCCTAGCAGCTACTGCTAAGAAATGAGTCATCAAGGAAATATGTTTACCCTTGGCAAAGGATTCCCCAAGAGAGAGCAGAGGGGATCATACTGCAGAGAAACTGACTTCTTTCCGAGAAGCTGCCGTGATGGGGCGGGGGTGGGCTCCCTAGCACGGATGTGCGGGCACCGCAAATAACCGGGGGGCCCGATGCACCTGTGTGGGCGGCCACCCCCCGCCACGCCCGCAATGTACCTGAGCTTGCTGGGAGGGGGAAAGGCCCGATCCCCTTCCCCCTCCGCATGCCGGCAAGAATGGCAGCGGCCTCGTGTCAGTGGCGCCACAGGCTGCCGCAGCATGGTGGCGCGGTGACGGTGGTGCTCCACCCTGGTTGGCGCGGCATCGGCAGCAGCCACATCATCAATGCCGGGCCGCCTGATTGGCTGATGGGAGCGCTCGTAGATGACGTCAGGGGGAGGCTGCCGGTGGGCGATTTAAATGCACCCTGGCATCCTGGAGCCAGGCTCTTTCCTCTTTGGCCCCCGAGTGGAGCCGTTCCAGATCCCACTGCCGCTGGTCTCGCTTGGATTTGCTTTCCCTTGCCTGATGTCTATACCTGATCCAGTTCCTGATCCAGTTCTGGATGTTCTGCCCTACGTCTTCGTCTGGCTCCTGAGCCTTCTGTCCTGTTGGGCTCTGGAGCATCCCTTCCTGCCAGCCGATGGGGCTTCGGATGTCATTGTTCCCAGCATCGGAGTTCCTTCTCGCCTGGATCTTCCCTGCGCTCTTCCGCTCTCAGCGTGGTCCATGACCAGCCTTCCTGGGCTGAGTAGGGCGTGTATGGGACAGGGTGGTCCGCGACTCAGACCCGCGGGTGGGCTGAGTAGGGCGCCCTGAGGGACTGTGCCCTTGTCTCCTTCCAGCCCTCCTCTCTGATGTCTCTGAACCAGCCCTTGCCTCTGATGTCTCTGTACCAGCCCTTGCTTCTGATGTCTCTGCACCAGTCCTTGCCTCTGATGTCTCTGCACCAGCCTTGTCTACGATGTCTGCAGTAGCCTTCGTCTAAGATGTCTTCCGTGTACTAAGGACTCTGTCTGCCCTTGTCCTCTGTCTGGCCTGCTGCCCTTTGCCGTTACCCAGTGGCAGGTCCGAAAGGGCTTGGAACAGTCGGAGGACCGTTCATCAACCAACATTGCGTTGCTGGTTGTCATGGGCGTGCAGGTCCGGCTGAGGGTCAGACTCCGCTCCTTAAACCCCTGCTTCAGTTCCTGCCTGGCTCACCATGCCAGCACCGGCTCACCTCCCACGGTGTGGCTGGGGCTCCTCCCTAGCTCTCGCCGTGGCACAAGGGCTCACACCACCTGCTTTAGAGATGGCCGTGCTCCTCGCACCTACGATTGTTCCCGAGGGCGCCCAAAACCTCAGCCCGTCAGCGGCGTGGCGGACGCGCCCGTAACAGTTGGCTTTGCAGCTCATAGGGGCGTCAAGACTGGCCCGATGAAGACTGCGCAGATCGAAGGGGCTCTCCTACTTCTTCTGGTGATGACGAGGAGGCAGAAAATTAGGACGAGAAGTCTTCTGCTCATAAGCGAGCAATTTTTTCTGCTCTTTGCCTTTGAGCCTGTGAGAACATTCTGCCGCAATCCCGGCAGTTGGCCTGATCGTGGTCCGGGCCTAAACATAGGTAGCAGTAATTATGGCTGTCCATTATGGACATGATGTAGCCACAGTTGCAATATTTAAAGCCCCCAATTTTCTTTTGGGCTATGAAAACACTGAAAAGTGCTGTTTTGGGGGTTGCGTAAGCAATTGAAGAAAATTTAAAGAGAGACTGAGGAACTGAGAGAGAGACGAGTATCCAAGTCCGTGCAAAGCGCAGATGAAAAAAGACTGAGGAGACTTCTGGAAGGCTGATTCGCACAGGAACAACAGCACATGGCCAGTAGGGCAAAAGCCTTAGCTTTGAGAGACAGCTCCGTCTACTACCTGTTGCTCCCGTCGGACTCGGACAGCTTCGTCCTACATGCCTCACCTCAATATTTGCTTACTCCACCAGCCTCGGGAAAATGGCGACCCCTCCGACTGCTTGCCGCACTCTCTGGTGTCTCCGGAACGGCTATGGCAAGGCTTTCCGCCATGATTCACCTGAGGGCCTCCTAGGGTGCGCACGTGCGCTACCCATGTCTTTATTCCAACATTGGCGCGAACCTCGGGGGCGTCCCCCTCGAGTGGTGTCACATCCGGGTATTTAGGTTGCCCATTTGCTGACTGACTTTGAGTTCGCAAGGATTGGATTTGTCCGGTCTAAGCTGCTCTGCCGCTTCTTGCTGCTGCTGGAAGCTCTCTCTACCCTCCGGGGTTCTACTAACTTGGGTACCCGCTCCTCAGGGGCACTATGCTTCTTTCCAGGTGCCTATCCGATATCCAGGTACTCACTCCTCGAGGGCCTGAGCTGTCTACCTTAGTGCCTTCTACTATTACTTCTTCCTGCTGGGAACTCCACTATTTCAGCTACAAGAGTGTGAGTAACTTAACATCTACCAGTCTGTCTCAACTACAGCTCCTCATTGAAGATCTGCATCGGAGCCCCTCTACCACCATTGTGGGATGGGTCTCCTCAGCTGAGGACCCCAGGCTGCTGCTGCAGGAATCTACTCACTACTGCCACCTCTGGTGAACTACTACAAGCTGTACAATAAAACTTATCTCTGTGTTTGTGCATCTGAGTCTAGCCTGGTACTGCAGTTCTTAGGTGCTGTAGTGATGGCCCATGGGAGTGGCCATCACTACAGCACCTAAGAATCCACCAAACACCTCAAAACCATAACAGTTCCGCCCAGATGATGCCAATGATTTAGCATAAGAACATGGAAAATATAATTTATCTAAATCCTTTTGTAGCCCATTCCTGGGTATTTTGAAGGCAATTTTCAGAAGAGGTTAGCTGGCCAGATTAGAGGATTTCAAAATTGTCCTACACTAGATAATTTTGTTTAGCCACTGAAAAAATGAGTATTCTGTGAGATGTGGCTATGTCAGGATGGGAAGGGGGAAGAAGGCAGAGGAAAAACACACACATATTTTAAAGTTTCAAAAACAGTCGTCCATGGGATGATGAAGGCATCCGGGGCATACTGAAGTTTGCTGGGGTAGATGGAGCAAAAGATCTGTATTTGCTGGTTGCTTTCCATGGCAAACAGGTTGATTGCTGGAAAGGTCCATTGTTGGATGATGGTGAGGGCCACATCTCGATTTAAAGTCCATTTGTGTGGGGGCACTCCATGAAGTTAGCATGGGGCACATTTAAAACTAATCGGAGAAAGTTCTTTTTTACTCAACGCACAATTAAACTCTGGAATTTGTTGCCAGAGGATGTGGTTAGTGCAGTTAGTATAGCTGTGTTTAAAAAAGGATTGGATAAGTTCTTGGAGGAGAAGTCCATAACCAGCTATTAAGTTCACTTAGAGAATAGCCACTGCCATTAGCAATGGTTACATGGAATAGACTTAGTTTTTGGGTACTTGCCAGGTTCTTATGGCCTGGATTGGCCACTGTTGGAAACAGGATGTTGGGCTTGATGGACCCTTGGTCTGACCCAGTATGGCACGTTCTTATGTTCTTATGTGGCCTAAAAGTTGAAGAACTTGGCGTGCCGATACTTGATTTTGGCTGCATAAGTTCTGCGCTAGGCCAGAAAGCGTCTGCATTCTGTCATGGGGAAGGTAGGCTCTCTCTACTACGGTATTGATGAGAGCTCCTATGAATTGCAGATTTTGTGTAGTTTGTAGGTGAGATTTCTTGTAATTGATGAGAAACCCCAGTGTCTGGCGACAGTTGATCGTGCACACCATCTGTGCTTGTAGTGTATTTTGATCTGATGCCACTAGCAACCAGTCGTCCAGATAAGGGAATATTTGGATCGATAGTTGTCTGAGATGAGCTACCACCACTGATAAACATTTTGTGAATACCCTTGGGACCGAGGACAGGCCAAATGGCAGAACCTTGTATTGGTAGTGCATGTTCTGAATTTGAAAACAAAGGTAGCGCCATGAAGATGGGTGCATGGGTATGTGGGAGTACACCTTCAGGTCTATAGAGCATAGCCAATCGTTGGGCTGTTGTTATTGTTTGGGATAGTTGTGGGTGGATCCTTGGGCCGGTGGCAGATGACCACGCCCTCGGGGGAAGATCCCAAGAGGGACCACCGGTCAGGCTCAGAGTTTGGAGACAGACACACACTAGTTCTTTTATTAAACAATATGTTGAACCACCAGAGGTGGCAGTAGTGAGCTGGAAGCGCTCGGCTGAGCTGTAGTCCCTCAGATACTGGAACAGCAATCCCAGGATGGCAAAGCTGTAGAGAAACTAAGTATAGTGAGCAGGCAGGGTATGCAGAGTTCAGGAATAGAACCTTGATGGTAAAACTCACACAATAGTCTCTTGAAGCAGCCCAGGAGCTGGAATGGATTAGGCCCTCGAGGAGCGAGTACCTGGTTCCAGGGAAGACTCTGAGAGAAAGATGGTAACTCACTGGTGTTGTAGGCAGCGATGACTTCCTGGCAGAAGTGGTATTCAGAAGCAGGTCCGAGAACGTGGGCCCTTGAGGAGCGAGTACCGGTTCCAGACTGCGACCTGAAAGGCAAAAGAGAAAGCAAGGCCCCCTAGGAGCGGGTACCCCTGGTAAAGTCTGAGGCGGCAGAGTAGCAAGGTATGCAGAGAGCGAAACCCATTCACAACGATACCTGGAGGGAGCGAACCCTTGCTAACTGATTAGTTAGCGATTTCAGAGACCTTTAAATATCCGGTGATGATGATGTCATCTCAGGGGGACGCCCCTGAGGTTCGCGCCACTGCTGGTACTTGAGTCGGGGCCGTGCCGCGCGCGCGCCCTTAGGCTTCTGGGAAACCATGGCGGAGTGCAGCGTCTAGCCGGTCCAGGGATGCCGGAGGAGGTCGGCAAGATGACACCGCGGTAGCCAAACATCCAACAAGCGAAGAGGGAGTCAACAACGAGGTAAAGTGGGCAGAGTGGAGATGTTGGGCAGCGACGGTCACAACAGCTGTAACAGAGGTAAGATGTTCTTGAGAGAGGTCATCTTGAACTTTTCTTTCTGAATATGTTTGTTGAGGTTTCGTAAATCCAGGATGGGGCAAAGACCCCCTGACTTCTTTGGGATGAGAAAATATTGGGAATAGAATCCCTGATTTTGTTGTTGAAGAGGGACTGATTGAACAGATTTCTGAATCTGCAGATTCATAATTTCTGTGTTGAGGGATGATAAGTGGGAAGATGTACTTCGAAGAGGAGGTATATGGGGAAGGGATGGAAGGGTCAAGAAGTTCAGCCAATAACTCTCCTTGATTATGTTGAGTACCCATTGATCCGAGGTGATGGACTCCCAGTTGCTGTAAAAGTAGCGCAGACATCCTCCTATGAATGCTGGTGGGGGTGGCTCTATGGAACTCAAAAAGCAGGTGGTTGCTTTTGCGGAGCTGCAACCCCCTGTTTAAGTTGTCGCTTTTGGCGTGGCCTGCCCCTTGACTAATGTGATTGCGACAAAGGTCTTGGTTGACCATAGTACTGAGACCTATAAGTTATAAAAGGTCTAGAGGATGCTCTTGGATAGGATCTCCTGCGATAGGATAGATAGAATCTTTGAGGGCCCGTGTGTGTGTCAGTGGGGGTGATAAGAGAGAGTACCACCATGCTATACTCCTTTAGATGAGACACTGTTTCTCCGAACTTGTCGCTGAACAAGTTATCCCCCAGACATGGAATATCTGCTAACTTTTCGTGAACATCCTCATGAATCGCACTCGCCTTTAGCCAAGCAAGGCGCCTGGCTGCTATGGCAGTTGAGGAAGCTCTTGCAGAAGATTTGAATGCCTCATAGACCGACCAAATTAAGTGGCAGAGACCTTCTTCTATATCTAGGAAGACTTGTGGGAGGGTGTTATCCTCAGTCAGACAAATAGGGCACAATTTTTGGAGACACTCATATAGATATTGTGTCATGTAAAATTGATGTTGTATTTTTGTGGACAGCATTGCTGATTGGTACACTCTTCGGCCAAAATCGTTCATGCATTTGTGATCCCATCCCAGGGGTGCATTTGCATGGATCTTGGAGCGCTTAGCTATCGCTAGTGCAGACTCAACTACGATGGAGTTGTGGGAAAGTTGAGTGGAGATGTAAATGGCAGAATTTCTCATTCTGCATTTTAAGTCTGTCTTACGAGATGCGGAAGTGGTGGAAAAAGGGGTTTCCTACATCTTGTGCAGGACCCCATTGAGGACCGAATAAGGAGGTAAGGCCGTTGGTTCTGGTGGTATCTCAAATATTTTGAGAATTCCAAGCATCTCAGCTCTGGGATCAGGAATTTTGCCTGTCTCCAACTGCAGAAGATTTCCCACTTTTTCGATAAATTTTGCATATGAGATATGGCTCTGGCAAACCTTCTGGTGGGTCAGAAGACATGCCCGTGGAGGAATTTGAGGAGGATGAGGTGATCTGTGAATCCGGGCTGCGTGAGAGAGCTGGTGATGGAAGGTCGGCTGGAGCAGGAGGTCTAGGAGCAGGTGATGAAGGCGGAGTGTGGCGAAGAAACTCTACCGGTGGATCGGACTTCGCATGCTCAAGATCTTCAAAAAACGAACTTAATGCTTGTGAAATTTTTATCATGGCTGTGGATAGCAGGGTTCCTGGTTGTGGGGGTAATTGCCCTGGTGTTGAGGATGGTCTTGTAGGTAGTGCCGCCAACAAGATATCTTGTGGAGTCGTTCTTCTGAGTTGAGGTCTTGGTAGAATAACCGGAGATGGTCTGTGTCATTTTTCAAGGGGTATTTGCAGCTGAAGAGATAACCTTTTGCTGCGAGATCCCGAAGGCAAATCCAAAAAGGAACCTCCACTGATTGATGCGTCCCTTGAAGACTGGGAATCAGGATCAGACATCTGAACTTTCACGTGGACGTTTAGGTGTTGCAGCGCGTCCAGAATGGTAGTTGAGGCTCTACGCGTGTGTTTGTCCCTGTGAGACTTCTTGGGAAGCAGTGGCTGTTGTTCCTGGCCTGGTTGCGTCAGTAGCTTCAAAGCATGCGTCGCATGGGTCGCGGTATGTGCCGGATGTGTGGCATGTGTCATATGCGCCGAGTGTTTTTTGTGCGCCGTACACTCCGGTCGCTCTGCGTGCTTCGAGAACGTCGACGGAGTCAATCGCGTCGTAGGTGCACCGTGCGTCAAGTGCTCGGCTTTTTCTGATGCTTTGATTGCGTCAAATGCGTTGACTCCTTCGGCGCCGGGGAGTGGGGTCGACCGGGAACAGGGCCCTGTGGCCCAGTCGACACACCCACGGCTCTTTTGTCCGCTGAGCTATCGCTGCTGGCACCCCGGCTTTTTTGGGAGGCTCCATAGCAGTGGCGTAGCCACGGGTGGGCCTGGGTGGGCAGGTGCCCACCCAACTTAGACCCAGGCCCACCCAACTGGCACCAGAACTGCAAGGCTGTCGCGGGATCCCATCCCCGCGACAGCGAACAAGAGAACCCACGCCTCGCGTGCCATCACGGCACACATGGGGAAGCGCTGCTGCGGCCGTATGGCCAACCAGTCTTCCTGTTCGGGGGGGGGGGGAGCGGAAGCGCCGCGCGCAGCTTCCACTTCCTCCCCCAATGCAGGAAGATCAGCTGCCTCTCCTGCTGCCACCCGTTCTCCTGCTATCTTCGCCGAACTTTCTGTTCGGGGGGGGGGGGGGAGCGGAAGCGCCGCGCACAGCTTCCGCTTTCTCCCCCAAAGCAGGAAGATCAGCTGCCTCTCCTGCTGCCACCGGCCTCCTGCTATCTTCGGGCGTCGGGACGTATGACCCGCCGATCTTCCTGCTTGGGGGGGGGGAGGGAGGAAGCGGACGTTGTGCGCTGCGCTTCCGCTCCCCCCCCCCCCCGACAGGAAGTTCAGCGGGCAGTACGGCCCGACGCCCGAAGATAGCAGGAGTCCGGTGGCAGCAGGAGAGGCAGCTGATCTTCCTGCTTTGGGGGAGAAAGCGGAAGCTGTGCAAGTGCTTGAATGTGTATGTGTGGATGAGAATGGGAGTGTGTGTGGGTGAAAACTGGAGCCTGGGTGTGTATGTGGGTGAGAATGGAAGCTTGAATATGTGGGTGAATGGGAGCTCGAATGTGTGTATGTGTGGTTGAGAATGGGAGCCTGGGTTTGTGGGTGGGTGAGAATGGGAGCTTGAATGTGTGTATATATGGGTGAGAATGAGAGCCTGGGTTTGTGTGGGTGGGTGAGAATGGAAGCTTGAATATGTGGATAAGAATGGGTGCTTGAATGTGTGTATATGTGGGTGAGAATAGGACCTTAAATGTGTATATGTATGGATGAGAATGGGAGCTTGAATATGTGTGGGTGAGACTGGGAGCATGGGTTTGTGGGTGAGAATGGGAGTCTGGGTTTATGTGTGTGGGTGAGAATGGGTGCCTGGATGTGCATCTGTGTGTGCATAAGAATATAAGCCTGGGGAGGGGTGAGAAAGTGAGAACTTGTATGTGTGTATGCAGAGAATGTGAGCTTGTGGGGAGGGGGGGGAGAGCAAGTGAGAGTGACAGCTTGAGTGTGTGAGAGGGAGTCTGTGAGAGAAAGCGTGTATGTGTGTGTGTGTGGAAGGGAAGAAGACAGTAATAGAAGAAAGACAGTGAAAAGGAATTAGGAAATGAGCTATAAGGGAAAAAATGGGAAAAAGAGACCAGGACCAACTGATTAGAAAAATACAAAGATCAGACAACAAAGGTAAAAATATATATCTATATTTTGAGATGTTAGCAATTTAAATAGAAGCAACACAACCGCTCTCTCAAAATTTATGGACAGGTAGGAGCCGTGTATAAAATCGTAATAATAAGAAGGCTAAAGTACCACAAATCACCGTGAATTATGTTTGTATCATTAAGTAAACCTCATACTTAGGCGTAGATGTGAATGCTATGCTGCATAATTTGGCATTATTTATCAGTAAAAAAACAACTAGTAGACCTGCATGCCTACAGCCCACCCATGTTAACCTTGTGCCCACCCAAAAAATCAATTCTGGCTACGCCACTGCTCCATAGGTTTGTCAAACCTGGGCCTGGTACCTGTATCGACTTGGCACGGCTCACTTGGGCCAAGGGAGGAAACTCACTTTATGGACGCCTTTCCTTTCTTCACCGGTCCCAGCGAAGAATGTGTGGAAGTTGTTAGGGCGTACGAGCCCGTTCTCAAAAGCTCCATCTTTTCAGCGCGCTGGCGCTGGGCCCTTGGGGACATACAACCAGTCTCTACATGAGGCTTGGTCGTGGTCTTAAACAAATGTAACAATAGTTATGTCCATCGGTGATGGACATAACTTTGCCACACTGGCAGTATTTAAATCCAGATGGCTTTGGAGCCATGTTAGAACGAGAAACTCGCAAAAAATCTCCAAACAGGAAAAAATGTTAGAGAGGAAAAAACCCCAGGCTCGCGGAAAAAAAGAGAATAAGGAGAAGAGGGGAATCGCGCGGGAAGGCGACGGTGCAGCCACACAGAGACAAAGCTCTGTGACTCACTGAGGAAAACTCCGCCTACTCCCGGTCGCGTGCACGCTCCCAGACACCATTCAGCCCTGCTATCAATGAGAAAAGGGCTTAACCACAGCAATAACACTTGGTATTCAAGGCTCCTCTTTATCCCCTACACTCTTTAATATTTACCTCATGCCTCTTTGTCAACTCCTCACCAACCTCAACTTAAATCACTTTCTTTATGCAGACGACATACAAATACTGATCCCCATCAAAGAATCTTACTCAAAAACACTTGATTTCTGGGAGTCCTGTCATCAAGAAATCAAAAACCTCCTCAACAGCCTAAATCTGGTACTTAACTCCAATAAAACAGAACTATTACTCATTTCTCCGGAGAACAACAATCCTTCAACTTGTCTTCCAACCAACCTACAAACTACTCAAGTAAGAGATCTAGGTGTTCTAATTGACAATAAACTAAACTTCAAAGCCCACATAAACAAAACAACCAAAGACTGCTTCTATAAGCTGCATGTTTTAAAAAGGATAAGACCCCTCTTCCACACCAAAGACTTCAGAACCATCCTCCAAGCTCTCATATTCTCCAAATTAGACTATTGTAACTCTACGTTACTTGGCCTCCCCTCCTCCTACACCAAACCGCTCCAAATGGTCCAAAATGCAGCAGCCAGACTACTAACTAACACCAGGAAGAGAGACCATATCTCCCCAGTCCTAAAAGACCTCCACTGGTTACCAATTCATTTCAGAGTAATTTACAAATCTATCACCTTAATATACAAAATCATTCACCATCACACTACAATTGACCTACAAATTCCTTTACGTCCACACATATCCACAAGACCGACCAGAGAAGCTTACAAAGGATGCCTCATTGTTCCACCTACCAAAACCACTAACCACAGTACCTTAAGACACCGAGCCTTCTCCACAGCAGGCCCACAATTATGGAACACTATCCCACCAGATCTCAGAAATGAGCCATGCCTACTAACTTTTAGGAAAAGACTTAAGACATGGCTGTTTAGGCAAGCCTTCCCGAACTCCACTTAACACGCCAACCATTAAAGACTCCACTCAGCAACTATATATTTCGGATTATGTATATATACTGTACTATTGTATATAATTAACCTCCTCTTTCTCTCTCTATTTTTCCTCCTCCCAGTTTACAGCCCCTGTTAATTGTAACTGCATCTCTTCATCACGTTTAGTTATGTTCTTGGTTTGTTCTTCACACCCCTGTTTCATGTAAACCGGCATGATGTGAACGCTTTCATGAATGCCGGTATAGAAAAACCTTAAATAAATAAATAAATAAATAAATATTTCAAATATTTCCCCCAGTTAATGCTAGTATGCTAATGAGCCAATTAGCATGCAAAATTATGTAAAAAAAATAACACGCCTTGCCTCAAAATTCACAAGCCACATTATTTGATTTAAAGTTAGCTATAACTCTTGAGATGTAGCTAACTATATCCCCGGGAGCACTGAGACACTAACGCGTATCCTTATGCTCCTGAGGCCATCTTTTTAAAGGGGCCAATCAGCCTGAATAAACACCCCCATCCCCTCCCCAATACTTCCAAAACCCCAGGAAATGAAAATACCCTGTTCCATCCTCCCTGGCCCTGGAGGTGGCCAAAATTTTTAAAAAAAGGAAAAACTTGCCAAATTTGGGCTCCCAAGCACAAGCCCTTTGCCCTCCCCCCACCCCAACCCTTTCTATACCTTAGAAATACATCTCTGACGATCCAGTGCGGTTCCGGGCTGCCCTCTAGGGCTTCAGGCCCAGTGCCAACATGTTTCAAAATGGTGCCAGCTGGCTGGGCTCAGTCTCTACCCCATCACAGAAAGTAGAAAACAATGAAATGTAAGTTGACCACAAGTACATGCGCAAATACGCACTCGTATACGTCATGGTTGTATGCGCACAAGTACCTGTGCAAATACGCGCTCAAGTTTAGGTTGCAATCTTATGCGCACAAGTATCCATGCAGATACGCGCTCCAGTCTAGGTCGCGGCCTTATGCGCACAAGTATCCATGCAGATACGCGCTCCAGTCTAGGTCGCGGCCTTATGCGCACAAGTATCCATGCAGATACGCGCTCCAGTCTAGGTCGCGGCCTTATGCGCACAAGTATCCATGCAGATACGCGCTCCAGTCTAGGTCGCGGCCTTATGCGCACAAGTATCCATGCAGATACGCGCTCCAGTCTAGGTCGCGGCCTTATGCGCACAAGTATCCATGCAGATACGCGCTCCAGTCTAGGTCGCGGCCTTATGCGCACAAGTATCCATGCAGATACGCGCTCCAGTCTAGGTCGCGGCCTTATGCGCACAAGTATCCATGCAGATACGCGCTCCAGTCTAGGTCGCGGCCTTATGCGCACAAGTATCCATGCAGATACGCGCTCCAGTCTAGGTCGCGGCCTTATGCGCACAAGTATCCATGCAGATACGTGCTCCAGTCTAGGTCGCGGCCTTATATGCACAAGTACCTATGCAAATACCCGCTCAAGAACCGGCGCAAATACAAGCTCAAGTACCTGTGCAAATATGCGCACAAGTCTACGTCGCAGATGTAAGCGCATAAATCCAGGCCATGGCCTTATGCACTCAGGTCCCTGAGCATTCAGCCGTCATGTGGTGAGAATGCGCACACAGGCCTACGCACACGGGAAAAGAACCGCTGCCGTGGACTAACACACAGCTAAGCAAAGCCTTCCTACACCTTCATCGCTTTCAGGCCCAGATCCGTTTAACATCTGGCACTGAAAATTATCAGCCTGAAGAGCTTCTCAACAGCTTCAGCCTCTTGACTGGCCGAGAATCCATGGAGTCTGGGCCAAGAGCCAGCATCCCACTAAACACGCTTTGCGCATAAGCAAATTAAAACCGGCAGGAGACCTCTACCAGAAGCAGAGATCCCTCCTCAGTGCGGAACTGCCAGCGATAGTTGAGGAGGGGATTCCCCTGCCTCTGCCGCCGACACTGCTAGGGAATCGAAAATGGTCGCTGTTTCCGCGCTGAGGGGGGACAGCCTCAGCGCTAGACCCTGTCACCCGTAAGGCTTGTTCTACCAGGGTGGCCATGCTCGACGCAGATCCCCGAACGCCATGCCGCTTTTGCCACACGCACACGCTGTTCCTTCCCGCACCTGCGGCAGCACCAGAACTTCAATGGCAAGCAGAGGAAGCAGTCCCACGTTGCCATGGAACCAACACCTGATCTCCTCCGCAAGCAGAGAAGCTGCTGAAAAACCTCATCACTGAGCTCCCCGAGCTGCTGAGGTAGCTTCCCCCTTTGGAACCCCAATGCTGAACGGATTCTTCCAACTAGCTCCTTGTTCTCTCTCTTTTTTTTACTCTGAGAACAAATAAAGATCGATAGAAACCGATACTTTCCTTTGGTGCAGAGGTTCCAGTTTCAGGGGCACAGGCCGCATGGCAGATCAGAAAAGAGCCAGACCACTGGCTATATCAATCTCCTTTCACCAAACTTTAGTGACCCAGCCCAGGACAAATCTTATAAAAGGGACACTTCCCTGCTCCACTGGGCTTGCAGTGCAGAACTGCCAGCAGGTTCCACCGCTGTCTCGTAGGGGATGAGGGATCTGGACCACCAGATGGCCACCCCACAGACCTCCGGACTGAGCTATCAGAAGGGTCACCAACCCCCTGCTCGTCCACCTGAAACCAGGGGGGATGGCCCCACCAGGACCCCACAACCCCCTGTGAGGATCCAGAAATTTTCTAGTCTTTTTTTTTTTCTCCACACTGCTGGTTTTACACCAGACTGCTGGAAACAGAGAAATACTGGGGGACTGCAGGTGGCACACTGGGTTATGTACAGAGTCAGTGAAACTGTCTCTGTCTCCATCTGCTGGCAGGGAGGCAAAACCCAGGAGTCTGGACTGATCTGGGTACGTACAGGGAACAGTTTTCAAAGGCTGTAGGTGCCTAAGCACCTAAATCAATACCTCTGAAAAGTGACTAGGGCTGAACATTTATTTAGATTTTTATATTCCACTTTTCAGCACTTCAAAGTGGATTACATTCAGATATTACATTGAATGCCATAGGGCTTACAATCTAAGGGGCAGATTTTAAATGTTACGTGCGTGGGGTACATTTGTGCGGGCTACCCGGCGCGCACAAATGTACACCCGATTTTATAACATGCACGCGCTGCAGCGTAACCCTTTGAAAATCTACCCCTAATTTTGTACCTGAAGCAACAGAGGGTAAAGTGATTTGCCCAAGGTCACAAGGAGCAACAGTGGGATTTGAACCCTGGTTTCTCTGGGTCATAGCCCACTGCTGCTAGCCACTAAGCTGCTCCTACCTAAATTTAGTTTCCGATTTTCAGTAGGTGACTTAAAATCGGGCAGCTATGGGACTCGAGTTAAAAAATAGTTAAGGCGCCTTGATGTTCAGTTCTAGGCACCTAACTAGGCACCTAAATCTAGGTAATTTGAGATCTATATTTATGTTCCTATTTTTTAGGTCCTTAAATTTAAGCCAATATTCAAAAGCAAACTTAGGGAACAGGAACTGTAACTTTCCAAGTAGTGTGCCGACCGACTTTGGCACACGTGTGTCAGAATGCACCTAGATATGTGGCCATTTTATAACGTGCGTGCATGTTATCAAATAGCCTGACTGCACGCACATGTGCGCCAAATTTTAAGTGGGCGTGCGCCTATGCACGTAAATCCCACTTCTACCACATATGTCAAGGAATTTTTAAAAGGGCATACATCTATTTATTTATTTATTTATTTTAAGTTTTTCTATACCGGCATTCGCGATAAATATCGCATCATGTCGGTTCACAATTAACAAGTGGATAGGAACAAAATCAAAAAATAACATTTAGTAATAAATAATAATAATAATAATAGTAGTAAAAAACATAGATCAAGAGAAGGCTAAGGAATGCAGTTACAATAAAACAAGGGAATAAAATAACTTGGATCTGAGAAAAGAAGCAGGGGTTTAAATTAAAAGAATATATATGCCAGTCAATGTGCTTATAGCATTGATGAATTGCCCTTATGAGGTAGGGATGTTAATTACCATGATTAAGGCAAAGTCTGGGCGACTGGTTGATAATGTAATAAGTTCAGTTTAGTTCAGGAAAAGCTTTCATGAATAGCCACGTTTTAAGTCTTTTCCTAAAAGTAGGAAGGCATGGTTCCTGTCGCAAATCTGGTGGGATAGAGTTCCACAGAGTTGGTCCTGCAGTGGAGAATGCCCTGTCTCTGGCGGTTATGTGCTTCATGGTTTTGGAGTGTGGTATTTGTAGGGTTTCTCTATAGGACTCTCTGAATGGTCTTTTGGACGTGAATTTTTTGAGAGGAATTTGAAGGTTGAGCTGAGATTGTTGATGTATAGCTTTGAAAATAGTGGTTATGGACTTATATATGATTCTGTAGTGAATTGGCAGCCAGTGCAGGTCTTTGAGGATTGGTGATATGTGGTCTCTTCTCCGTGTGTTTGTTAATATTCTCGCAGCCGTGTTTTGGACCATCTGAAGGGGTTTAGTGTGAGATGCTGGAAGACCTAAAAGCAAAGAGTTGCAGTAATCTAGTTTAGCAAATATTATAGATTGTAGAATAGTTCTGTAGTCATGAAAATGGAAGAGTGGTCTTATTCTTTTTAGGACTTGGAGTATATAGAAACAGTCCTTAGTAGTTTGATTTATGAATGCTTTTAGGTTTAACCTGTTATCCACGATGGCTCCTAAGTTTCTTACTTGTGGCGTTTGTAAATTGGGTGGAGGATTTGTGTCAAAGTTACTGTTTTCAGAAGAGATTAGGAGGAGTTCACTTTTTGAAGAGTTTAGTATTAGATTGAGGTTTGAGAGGAGACCATCAATTTTTTGAAGACAAGTTTCCCAGAATTCTAGAGTTTTGGTGTAGGATTCTTTAACGGGTATGACTATCTGGACGTCGTCTGCATACAGAAAGTGTTTAAGGTTTAAGTTAGTTAGCAGTTGGCAAAGAGGGAGCAGGTATACATTAAATAGCGTTGGTGAAAGGGAGGAGCCCTGTGGAACTCCCGTGGATGAAGAGTAGTGTTGGGATTCTTTGTTGTGGATTTTGACTTTGTATTTTCTGTTCCCTAAGAACGATTTGAACCATGATAGTGCTGTTCCGGTTATTCCGATGTTTGCTAATTGAATTAGTAGGGTGGAGTGGTTAACCGTATCAAAGGCAGCTGATAGGTCCAGTAGGATCAGTAAATAAGTGTGACCTTTATCCAGGCCCATGATGAGGTAGTCGGTCAAGGCACTGGCATTGGCATCTATGCCAATGCCAGTTTCACCAGTTCGCCCAGTTAAGAGCTAGGACCTTCAGACCCTCCTGGTTGAATAGTTTGCACTCCTCCCAATTACCCCAGACCCTTAAAACCCCTCAGGTATAGCTAGTTATTTATTATTTAAACTTCCACCTTGCCCCTAGCAGAAGTAAACTTAGGCGGCAGGGGATCTGGGCGCGTGCTCAGGCATGTAAGGTATTTATGCGCACATCTCTCTGCCACGCTCCACAACGTCCAATTCCCGCCCAGACCACGTCCATGCCCCACCCCTTTATGAACACTTCTGAGATGGGCGTGCCGCGGGAGATACGTGCGCAAACTGGGCGGCTTTTACAATTCGGTAGGTGTGCGCAAGCCCGACATGCTAATATCTTCCGATTTTAGTGAGCCCCAAGCTTTTAAAATATACCTCTAAGTGAAGAACTGAATTTTTTTGGAAAATTGACCCCTTAGCAAATGTCACTGGGCATAAAGGACAATCCTTTCGTGTTCTTCTACCCAAGGAAAAGGATATGGAAATGATATCTGAACTGTGCAGTAAGCAACAGGCCAGAGCAAAGAGGCTTACCTGAAGATTTTCATTGATGTGTGAGAATAGTGTGTACAGGTAACAATGACTTTGGCAGTACCCCTGATTATGTTTATGGTAGGTGGAAGTGAATGTCCAGGCATAACAGCCTGATGGCATAAAAGTAAAATGCTAAATGAAAATAAAAAATAAAAATGAAATGCTAAATGAATGAAATGCTAAATAAAATGCTGAATGAAAATTAAAAATTAAAAATTAAAAAAATTAAAAAATTAAAAAATTAAAAAAAATAAATAAAAGTAAAATGCTAAATGCAACTTCCAACTCAAATCTACGATATCTTCTCCATCCCTAGAAAGAAAAAAAGGGGTGGGGGTATCCTCCTAGCAGCCAAAAAAGAGCTAAAAATTACTCAATTCCCAATTAACTCACCTTCAAAAATCGAAACAGGCCTATTCAAATCAGACCATCTGCAAATCCTTCTAGTCTATGCCACCCCAGGCCTTCTGGACTCCGATGCATCACCCATGCTAGAATTAACAGCAACTTACCTAAATCTGGAGCATCCTGCCATAATATTGGGAGATTTTAACTTACACGTCGACGACCCCATTCTCTCAACCAATTGCGAATCTTTCCTAACCGCCATGTCTGCCATGGGCTTCAAGCAGATCATAAACAAACCTACCCACAGAGCAGGTCACACCTTGGACCTCATATTTGTAAACTCAAGCATCTCACACTCAACTCCACCCATATGCAAACCTGTCCCCTGGTCTGACCATACATTAATATCTTCCACCTTTTCGTTGGAACAAACGAGCAATAAACTTGTCCCGCAACCTGAATTTATATACAGGAAATCTTGCACCTCCGAGGAATTACACAATCATCTTGTCCCAGAACTCCCACTCATAGACATCTCCTCGCCCAATTCAGCCCTCCACTCTTGGTCCAAGATAACAGAAACAGCAGCAAACAAACTCTGTCCACTGGCAACAAAAAAACTCAAACACAACACCTCCAAAAGACAACCTTGGTTTAACGAAGAACTTCAAAAACTCAAACACTCCCTTCGACAGAAAGAAAGCAAATGGCGGAAAGCACCCACACTGACCTCCCTCTCCGCTTACAAACTCGCCCTCCACCAATACAAAAGCGCCACATTAAAAACAAATAGGGACTTCTATGCGCAGAAGATCCACCATCTCATTTTTTATTCAAAAGCCCTTTTTGCCTATGTATCAAATTTAACGCAAACCATTACTCCTGACATCCCTGCCAACCAAGCACAAGAAAAAGCAGAGGAGTTGGCCCTCTTCTTTAGCAACAAAATCTCCAGCCTTATAACACAGCTGAGATCCAACACTTCAGCGCCATCCAACCCATACTTCCATCACAACAAAGACATTACTCTACAATCCTTCGAACCCATCACTACTTCAGAGATACTTTCTGCATTGAAGAAAATGAAACCTTCGTCATACCCATCAGACCACATCCCATCCAAACTTCTCCTGCTAATACCAGACACCATCTCCAAAGCTCTGACAGACATTATCAACTGTTCCTTAGCACAAGGAATCTACCCTGACGACCTGAAAATTGCATCCATCAAACCGCTCTTAAAAAAACCTAACTTAAATCCTAAAGATCCTACCAACTTCCGTCCAATATCCAATCTCCCTTTCTTAGCCAAGGTAATGGAAAAATTAGTTAACGCCAGACTCTCAGACTACCTCGAAGAACATAAAATTCTGTTCCCGACCCAATATGGTTTCCGAAAATCTTTAAGTACTGAATCACTACTCATATCCCTGACCGACTACCTTATCATGGGCCTGGATAAAGGTCACGCTTACTTACTGATCCTCCTGGACCTCTCAGCTGCCTTTGATACGGTTAACCACTCCACCCTACTAATTCAATTAGCGAACATTGGAATAACAGGAACAGCATTGTCGTGGTTCCAATCGTTCTTGGGGAACAGAAAATACAAAGTCAAAATACACAACAAAGAATCTCAGCACTATGGGGCGGATTTTAAGAGCCCTGCTCGCCTAAATCCGCCCAAATCCGGGCGGATTTAGGCGTGCAGGGCCCTGCACGCCGGTGAGCCTATTTTACATAGGCTCACCGGCGCGCGCAGACCCCGGGACTCGCGTAAGTCCCGGGGTTCTCCGAGGGGGGCGTGTCGGGGGCGGGCCCGGTCGTCGCGGCGTTTAGGGGGCGTGTCGGCAGCGTTTTGGGGGCGGGTCCGGGGGCGTGGTTACGGCCCGGGCCGGTCTGGGGGCGTGGCCGTGCCCTCCGTACCCGCCCCCAGGTCGCGTCCCGGCGCGCTAGCGGCCCGCTGGCGCGCGGGGATTTACGTCTCCCTCCGGGAGGCGTAAATCCCCCGACAAAGGTAAGGGGGGGGGGTTTAGACAGGGCTGGGGGGGTGGGTTAGGTAGAGAAAGGGAGGGGAAGGTGAGGGGAGGGCGTTAGAGGATTCCCTCCGAGGCCGCTCCGATTTCGGAGCGGCCTTGGAGGGAACGGGGGTAGGCTGTGCGGCTCGGCGTGCGCCGGCTATACGTAATTGATAGCCTTGTGCCCGCCGATCCAGGATTTTAGCGGATATGCGCGGCTCCGCGCGTATCTACTAAAATCCCACGTACTTTTGTTTGCGCCTGGAGCGCCAACAAAAGTACGCCAACGCGCCTTGTTTGAAAATCTACCCCTATTCTTCCTCTTTGGGAGTTCCGCAGGGCTTCTCCCTTTCACCAATGCTCTTTAATATCTACCTGCTCCCTCTTTGCCAACTGCTAACCAAATTAAACCTTAAACACTTTCTATATGCAGATGATGTCCAGATAGTCATCCCCATCAAAGAATCCTACACTAAAACTCTAGAATTCTGGGAAACTTGTCTTCAAAAAATTGACGGACTCCTCTCCAACCTAAACCTAATACTTAATTCTTCAAAAAGCGAACTCCTCCTAATTTCCTCTGAAAACAGTAACATCTACACAAATCCACCACCCAATTTACAAACTCCACAAGTAAGAGACCTAGGAGCTATCATTGATAACAGGCTAAACCTAAAATCATTCATAAATCAAACTACCAAGGACTGCTTCTATAAACTCCAAGTCTTAAAAAGAATAAGACCACTTTTCCACTTTCATGACTACAGAACTATTTTGCAATCAATAATCTTTGCTAAACTAGATTACTGCAACTCTATACTATTAGGTCTTCCTTCATCTCACACTAAACCCCTTCAGATGGTTCAAAACACGGCAGCGAGAATATTAACAAACACACGGAGAAGAGACCACATATCACCAATCCTCAAAGACCTGCACTGGCTGCCAATTCACTACAGAATCATATATAAGTCCATAACCACTATTTACAAAGCCATCCATCAACACTCTCTGCTTAACCTTCAAATTCCACTCAAAAAATATACTTCCTACAGACCAATCAGAGAGTCCTACAGAGAATCCCTACAAGTACCACACTCCAAAACCACACGGCACATAACCGCCAGAGACAGGGCTTTCTCCACTGCAGGACCAACACTATGTAACTCCATCCCACCAGATTTGCGACAGGAACCCTGCCTTCCTACCTTTAGGAAAAGACTCAAAACGTGGCTATTTATGAAAGCCTTTCCAGACCTAAACTGAATCCCAATTCATCATTAACTAGTCGCTTAGACTTTGCCTTAACATGGTAATTAATAACTCCACCTCAACAGGGTAATTCATTAATGCTACAAATGCCGTTATTGGCATATATGTTCTCTCTGTTAAAACCCTAGCTTCTTTTCTCTGTTCCAAGTTGTATAACTCCCTTGTTTTATTGTAACTGCAACCCTTAGCCTTCACTTGTTTAATGTTTTCTATTATTATTATTATCATTATTATTTATTATCTTTTTTGTTCCCTCTCCACTTGTTAATTGTAAACCGACATGATGCGATATTCATCACGAATGCCGGTATAGAAAAACTTAAAAGAAAATAAATAAATAAAAATGACATAACTCACTGGGCTGAAAAGAGATAAAATCTCCTGTTACTCCAAATAGCAAGGGAAACTGAATTTGTAGAATAGCGTCAAAACCTGCAAAGGGTATCAGTGGGAAAAAAACTGCCCTGAAAGGGAGGAGCACAGGATTGTCAAAGAATTAAAGGGTGGATTTTAAAAGTTAGTTGGCTAACTCTCGCATTGCCTTGCTCTCCTGGCTAGCTACCCCAGAAGGTCCAGTGAACAGCACCTGGAACAACCAGACCTGGTCTTGGCTCATTCAGCAACCTGCAGAGCAAAGGCTCCAGCCTGGACTGTTACTCCAGAACCTGGGCCTTCATGTAAACAGAGATTGCCTTTCCCAGGTCTAGGACTCAAGATCCCCTACCTTGTGAATAAACCCGGTAGGGAATCTTGACAGTTTACTGGGAATCTAGCCAGATTTGATATTTTGATGGAATTTTTCTGTACTCTCCATGCTATTTACTTGAGTGAAGGGGAAAAGTCACATTAAATGGAGTTAACTATTTTTATATTTTTGGTATTTGTATCTTTCTTATCCTGTATGCTGGTCTTAATAGATTGTAAGTTCTGTTGAGATGAGACTGTCGTGTGATGTTTGTACAGTGCTGCATATGTCCTGTAGCACTATATAAATTTTTAGTAGCATTATGAGTGACTTCATTGTTGGGTCTAATTGTGGATGCTTGGGAACTACAGCCAGAAACATGCTTGGTAATAGTATAGAACAATATATAATCAATCCCCGCTACTGAAGGGGACAACTGTGGTGGGGAATATATAGAGTTGTTGGTAATAGTATAGAGCATCAGATTCCTGCTTTAGTTGGTCAAGGTATTAACAATGGGCTTTGGAATCCTTTTAGATAATATCATTGACAAAATGGAGTCTAACGTACCCAATGCAAACATGCTAGCCATTCTAAATTCAAATCTGGTTTTATTAACTACTAGGTCTGCTAGAAAGGAACATGCACAGATTTCTAACTAGATACATGACTATAAGTTAGATATTTTATTCGTTATTGAGAAGTGGCACACTGAAGCAGATGTGTCTACCTGGTTCCCAATATGAGTGAAGAAGCACAGAGGCAGTATAATTGTAGTTTATAACACTAGTCTATAAACTTTGTTCAGAGATTGATTGCATGTTGTTAAAATTCTCCCATTTGCAATTCACTTTGGTTTATTGTTCTCCAGATTTGAGGAAGACAGAATTGCTGCAATTTATAGCGTCTAGCTGCCTTGCTGTCAAATAATTATAATTAGGGCTTCTCATTTTAGGTTTTAACCGATAAACCCTGATAAAACATCCCTGATTATTTTCTGGATAAACACCAAAAAAATACCACTTCCCTTAATAGTCTCTCACCCCTACCTTTGCCTATCCTGGAACCTTCACAGTAGCCAGGAGCCACTGACCCTACCCACGCCCCGCTCCTTTTTCCAAGCCCTGGGACTCACACGCGTCCCGGGGCTTTACGCACGCCACCGGATTCACACGCGAGGGTCTTTGAAAATCTGCCCTTTATTCAATAAGCCTTGATGCTTTTGATGCAATTCCAACATTGCTCTCCGCTTCAATGGCAGAGGAAAAAGGGGAAAAGGTGAAATTGGATTCGTACAGCAACCAACCAGGGCCTCAACCTTTGTGCTCTGGGTTGCTGATGGGCACGGGGTGGCCTGCACAGAGCAGTGCTTGCTGTCCGAGACAAAAGGCATAGGATTACTGCCTTTGACCAATGGGCCTTGATCCTTTTGATGTGGCTGCGGATTGCTCTCTGCTTCGATGGGGAGTGGCGGCACCGCTGTCTCCCTCGATCTGACCTTTCCCACTAGCTCGCTGCTTGTACCTGCCACACTCAGTGCTGCCTTTTCCAGCCAGTCCAATAAGGACTATGCCTGCTTGGCCCTATAAGTGATTGCACTGGCTCTCTTTTCGGCGGCCAGAAATATCCAGGTTTGCCACCATCTTCAGCAATCCCCCCTGGACATCCGACAATGGCAAGAGATGTCTGCTGCTGTCTCTTTCTCCAGACCCACTCTGAGGAACGCTACAGCTACATCCGGGTTCAGACTAGGATTGCAGGCAATAGCACTTGCTGCTGCTGTTGCTGTCTCCTCTCTCCCCTGACAACTGATCAGACCACAACAAAAACAAACTATGGGCTCAGCTGAGCTCTGGACTTCTGCACAGGAAAAAAAATAACAGTGGAAGCTGCTGCCAACTACTGATTCCCTTGAAGTGGCAACACCAGAAAAAATAAATAAATACTTAAGTGATTGGTTTACATTAACAACGCAATGAATAGGCATCATGGCTATCATAGGAGGGGGCAGGGCATAGAAACAGTAAATAAGAGCAGATAAAGACTAAATGGTCCATCCAGTCTGCGCAGCAAGTTGCTCCATGCAGGTTTCCCCCATGCCTTCTGTTAAGGGTAGTAACTGCCGCTCCATGCAGGTTATCCCCCATGCCTTCTGTTAAGGGTAGTAACTGCCGCTCCATGCAGGTTACCCCCATGCCTTCTGTTAAGGGTAGTAACTGCCGCTCCATGCAGGTTACCCCCATGCCTTCTGTTAAGGGCAGTAACTGCCGCTCCATGCAGGTTACCCTCATGCCTTCTGTTAAGGGTAGTAACTGCCGCTCCGTGCAGGTTACCCTCAATCCTTCTGTTAAGGGTAGTAACTGCTGCTCTGTGCAGGTTACCCCCATGCCTTCTGTTAAGGGTAGTGACTGCTGCTCCATGCAGGGTACCCCCATGGCTTCTGTTAAGGGTAGTAACTGCTGCTCAGTGCAGGTTACCCCATGCCTTCTGTTAAGGGTAGTAACTGCTGCTCTGTGCAGGTTACCCCCATGCCTTCTGTTAAGGGTAGTGACTGCTGCTCAGTGCAGGTTACCCCCATGCCTTCTGTTAAGGGTAGTAACTGCTGCTCCATGCAGGTTACCCCCATGCTTTCTGTTAAGGGTAGTAACTGCCGCTCCATGCAGGTAGTAACTGCTGCTTCATGCAGGTTACCCCATGCCTTCTGTTAAGGGCAGTAACTGCTGCTCCATGCAGGTTACCCCCATGGCTTCTGTTAAGGGTAGTAACTGCTGCTCAGTGCAGGTTACCCCATGCCTTCTGTTAAGGGTAGTGACTGCTGCTCCAGGCAGGTTACCCCCATGCCTTCTGTTAAGGGTAGTGACTGCTGCTCCAGGCAGGTTACCCCCATGCCTTCTGTTAAGGGTAGTGACTGCTGCTCCATGCAGGGTACCCCCATGGCTTCTGTTAAGGGTAGTAAATGCCGCTCTGTGCAGGTTACCCCCATGCCTTCTGTTAAGGGCAGTAACTGCTGCTCCATGCAGGGTACCCCCATGGCTTCTGTTAAGGGTAGTAAATGCCGCTCTGTGCAGGTTACCCCCATGCCTTCTGTTAAGGGTAGTGACTGCTGCTCCATGCAGGGTACCCCCATGGCTTCTGTTAAGGGTAGTAACTGCTGCTCAGTGCAGGTTACCCCATGCCTTCTGTTAAGGGTAGTAAATGCCGCTCTGTGCAGGTTACCCCCATGCCTTCTGTTAAGGGTAGTGACTGCTGCTCCATGCAGGGTACCCCCATGCCTTCTGTTAAGGGTAGTAACTGCCGCTCCCATGCAGGTTACCCCCATGCCTTCTGTTAAGGGTAGTAACTGCTGCTCCGTGCAGTTTACCCCCATGCCTTCTGTTAAGGTCAGTAACTGCAGATCCGTGCAGGTTACCCCCATGGCTTCTGTTAAGGGTAGTAACTGCTGCTCTGTGCAGGTTACCCCCATGCCTTCTGTTAAGGGTAGTAACTGCTGCTCCATGCAGGTTACCCCATGCCTTCTGTTAAGGGTAGTGACTGCTGCTCCATGCAGGTTACCCCCATGCCTTCTGTTAAGGGCAGTGACTGCTGCTCCATGCAGGTTACCCCTATGCCTTCTGTTAAGGGTAGTAACTGCTGCTTAGTGCAGGTTACCCCTTGCCTTCTGTTAAGGGTAGTAACTGCTGCTCTGTGCAGGTTACCCCCATGCCTTCTGTTAAGGGTAGTGACTGCTGCTCCATGCAGGGTACCCCCATGGCTTCTGTTAAGGGTAGTAACTGCTGCTCAGTGCAGGTTACCCCATGCCTTCTGTTAAGGGTAGTAACTGCTGCTCTGTGCAGGTTACCCCCATGCCTTCTGTTAAGGGTAGTGACTGCTGCTCAGTGCAGGTTACCCCCATGCCTTCTGTTAAGGGTAGTAACTGCTGCTCCATGCAGGTTACCCCCATGCTTTCTGTTAAGGGTAGTAACTGCCGCTCCATGCAGGTAGTAACTGCTGCTTCATGCAGGTTACCCCATGCCTTCTGTTAAGGGCAGTAACTGCTGCTCCATGCAGGTTACCCCCATGGCTTCTGTTAAGGGTAGTAACTGCTGCTCAGTGCAGGTTACCCCATGCCTTCTGTTAAGGGTAGTGACTGCTGCTCCAGGCAGGTTACCCCCATGCCTTCTGTTAAGGGTAGTGACTGCTGCTCCAGGCAGGTTACCCCCATGCCTTCTGTTAAGGGTAGTGACTGCTGCTCCATGCAGGGTACCCCCATGGCTTCTGTTAAGGGTAGTAAATGCCGCTCTGTGCAGGTTACCCCCATGCCTTCTGTTAAGGGCAGTAACTGCTGCTCCATGCAGGGTACCCCCATGGCTTCTGTTAAGGGTAGTAAATGCCGCTCTGTGCAGGTTACCCCCATGCCTTCTGTTAAGGGTAGTGACTGCTGCTCCATGCAGGGTACCCCCATGGCTTCTGTTAAGGGTAGTAACTGCTGCTCAGTGCAGGTTACCCCATGCCTTCTGTTAAGGGTAGTAAATGCCGCTCTGTGCAGGTTACCCCCATGCCTTCTGTTAAGGGTAGTGACTGCTGCTCCATGCAGGGTACCCCCATGCCTTCTGTTAAGGGTAGTAACTGCCGCTCCCATGCAGGTTACCCCCATGCCTTCTGTTAAGGGTAGTAACTGCTGCTCCGTGCAGTTTACCCCCATGCCTTCTGTTAAGGTCAGTAACTGCAGATCCGTGCAGGTTACCCCCATGGCTTCTGTTAAGGGTAGTAACTGCTGCTCTGTGCAGGTTACCCCCATGCCTTCTGTTAAGGGTAGTAACTGCTGCTCCATGCAGGTTACCCCATGCCTTCTGTTAAGGGTAGTGACTGCTGCTCCATGCAGGTTACCCCCATGCCTTCTGTTAAGGGCAGTGACTGCTGCTCCATGCAGGTTACCCCTATGCCTTCTGTTAAGGGTAGTAACTGCTGCTTAGTGCAGGTTACCCCTTGCCTTCTGTTAAGGGTAGTAACTGCTGCTCTGTGCAGGTTACCCCATGCCTTCTGTTAAGGGTAGTAACTGCTGCTCTGTGCAGGTTACCCTATGCAAAAATGTTGCACCTAAAGTTAATATAGGTTAACCTATTTCTTCATTCCCATCCTCTAGCCTCTAGGAATCCACAGTGTTTATCCAATGCCCTTTTGAATTCTATTACCGATCTCGTCTTCACCAGCTCTTTCGGGAGGGCATTCCAAGCATCTATCACTCTCTCTGTGAAGAAATATTTTCTAATGTTGGTTCTCAGTCTTTTCCCCCTGGAGTTTCATATCGTGACTCTGTGTTCTACAGTTTTCTTTCCAATTGAATAGGTTCGATGTATGTGCATCATTAAAACCTTTCATATATCTGAAGGTCTGTATCATATCTCTCTTTACCTCCTTTCCTCCAGGGTATACTTATTTAGATCCTTCAGCCTTTCCCTCTTCTTCTTCTAATACACACTCTCCACCATTTTAGTTATCTTTCTCTGGTCCTCTTCCAACCTGCTTTATCATTTTTGAGATACGGTCTCCAGAACTGAAAGCAGTTCTCCAGGTGAAGCCTCACCAAAGACCTGTAAAAGGGCATCATCTCCTCCTTTTTCTTACTGGTTATTCCTTTCTCTATGCAGCCCAGCATTCTTCTGGCTTTAGCCACCGCCTTGTCACATTGTTTCGTTGCCTTCAGATCTTTAGACACCATCAGCCCAAGGTCCCTTTCCTGGTCCATGCACATTAGTATTTCACCCTCCATCGCATACAGCTCTTTTGTATTACTGCACCCTAAATGCATAACTGCACTTCTTGGCATTCAAACCCAACTGACAGACCTTTAACCAGTCCTCAAGTTTTTCTGGTTGTCATGGGAGAGTGGATGGGGAGAGGACATATGGCTGTCTCAGGAGGGGATGGAGTTGGAGCATCATTGCTGTCATGGACAGGGAAATGATCAAGAGGGGGCATCATGGCTGTCAGGGGACAGGACCTTCATTACTGCTAGGATAAAGCATCAGACATTATGGCTGTCTCATAGAGGGGTTGGACAGGGTACATCATGACTGTCTTGAGGCAGAAAAGGATCAGGAGTGGCATCATGTCATGTCAGCGAGAGCAGGTATCATGGGTGATACAGGAATGGTATAGTGGAGAGAAGTTCATGCTATCCTAGGGAAGGTAGGTGTAGGGGGAGCTCCTCCTTCCTGTGCTTTTCAGCAGGAACTGTGTGTGTGAGAGAGAGGATGCTGCTATGTGGGGGCAGGTGGAGGGAAATGGGGATGCCAAAATCACAACGTATATAGAAAGACATGGTTTGATGGGACACAGCCGGCATGGATTTCCCCAAGGGAAGTCTTGCCTCACAAACCTCCTACATTTTTTTTGAAGGAGTTAATAAACATGTGGATAAAGGTGAACCGGTAGATGTAGTGTATTTGGATTTTCAGAAGGCGTTTGACAAAGTCCCTCATGAGAGGCTTCTAGGAAAACTAAAAAGTCATGGGATAGGAGGCGATGTCCTTTCGTGGATTACAAACTGGTTAAAAGACAGGAAACAGAGAGTAGGATTAAATGGTCAATTTTCTCAGTGGAAAAGGGTAAACAGTGGAGTGCCTCAGGGATCTGTACTTGGACCGGTGCTTTTCAATATATTTATAAATGATCTGGAAGGGAATACGAGTGAGGTTATCAAACTTGCAGACGATACAAAATTATTCAGAGTAGTTAAATCACAAGCAGATTGTGATACATTACAGGAGGACCTTGCGAGACTGGAAGATTGGGCATCCAAATGGCAGGTGAAATTTAATGTGGATAAGTGCAAGGTGTTGCATATTAACCCATGCTGTAGTTACACGATGTTAGGTTCCATATTACGAGCTACCACCCTTGGTCTGACCCAGTATGGCAACTTCTTATGTTCTTATGTTAAAATTCCCCATCTGCTGCTTCTTCACTACCTGTACAGCTCTTTCATTTTCCCATACAGGCAGTGGAGCAAGAAGCAGTGGCATCAAATGGGGTACGAAGCAAGACAACAAAAGCGGTTGACCTTACCCCCGCCTTCAAAGTTGGGATGGCCAGTCAAGGTTTGCTGAAAATTTGGCAACTCATATTTGTTGACTGGGGGGCTCCATCTCAGTCTCACGTCCTGCAATGTGCTATGATTAATTTGCCCCTCCTCCTTTTCTTTGCCCCTTTCCCCCCAAGATGCTCTACTCAGTGTTACTTATATTAAAACAATATTGTTCTGGTGGTGAAATTCTGCACCAGCACCAAGTTCCATATCCCCATCCACATGCGTATACATAATTCCATACTGCACTTAACCACAAGGCAGCTGCACCAACACACAAGGATACACGGAAAAGCTTTCCAATCAAGTCCTTGGTCTGTGGTGTATTACGCTGGAATTTCCAGACTCTTTTCTAAGCCCTCAGTTAATCACTAGCACGACAGAAGAAGGCCTGCTTCTGTCAAATGCCCTGGAGTCAGAGCTGCTAAGAGACAAGGATTACCACATTTAATATTTAATTTTAATTTTATCCATATGTTACAATGTTCCTTATATTAATTGTTTAATCAACTGTTATCTTGTTACAATGTAAAAATAGGGCAGTTCCGGCTCTATTCAACCTGTTATCTGGAAACCGATGTGATATCTCGATCGAATGTCGGTATACAAAAGAAATAAATAATAATAATAATAATACAGAGGATGCACAAAGACCTGGTACTCCTCTATTCTTATCCATTAACTATGGCTCTATCAATCCCTCATTAAGACTCTGCCAGGCCCTCAGTTGCCATGATAGACATTTTTTTTATAGCACAAAATCCCATGTGCACTGGAATCCTGATTAAACACGGCGTTTGAAGATGGCTCCTGGAGAGCTGCCTCACCCTTCTTGGGGGTTCATGGAGTCACAGACATCGCCAGAGCAGGAGGGAGATAATTAAACAACCTTGAAGGAATGTACTTCTTATGTCACCTCCATTCTCTTATTGTCTGTCCCCTGCACCATTACCCATTCCACAATCTGATACTCTGTGGACAGCCTTCCTAAAGAAATGTTACGGCCAGCATCAACTGAGAGCAAATGGAATCCAGATGTCAGCATCTGTATTCCTGGATAGAATGTAATCAGTGGGAGCTCTCTGTGTCAGAGAAAATTTCTTCTGTACCGATCTACAGCCAAAGTCTATCCCAGCAAGCCCAATATAAAGGGCACCGTCTTCACTATATCATATCAATTCCAAGGCCAGCATGACATCAGGGCGAAAGCAAAAAAGTAAGATGCCATGTGTATGATAGAAAGAGGGAGGGATGAGGAAACAGGAAGAGACAGAGAGGGAGACACCCAGAGAAGAAAGGAAGAGAGATGAACGCAGAGACAGAGAGAGGAAAGAGAGACAAGGGTACAGAAAGATACCAAGAAATAAGAGTGAGAGAAAAAAAGGGGAAGAGAGAGTGGGAGAAAGCAGAGAAAGGGAGAAGGGGAGAGGGTATGCGAGAGAAAGATACTGAGAGGGAGAGGAAGAAAAGAGGCTGTTAGGACAGAATGAGAGATTACAGTGATGTGTGGTGGGGGGGGAGGTAGATCTAGTATCTTGATCTGTACGGTACCTGTCTGAGGTGTGATGAAATAAGTCGTTTGCTGCCGGCCCCGCAGAGAGCAGTGAAGGAAGAGGATCCAGATAAAGACAGTACCCAGGACCAGAATGCAAACCCAGGCGAGGCGGAACCAGGCAGGGTCACTGAAAACCCACTGTTCCGAGGAACACATTCTTCAACAGGCTGCCCAGCTCCTACCCTCTGAGTACCCACTCCCCCTGAGGTTTAGTTTTGCTTCGCTGCGGTGCGTGTGCACACGCGGCATGTGCATGGGTTGCCAGCCAGCATTAACCCTATCTGTGACATGGCCTCACCAACTGCTCTTCCAGATGATCTCCAGATGTGTCTGCCGCTGCTACTCCGCCTCCTGGGTGCAGGCTGCCAGAAGTGAGCCTGGAGAGAGTGACAGAAGCCTGGATAGGATTTCCGAGCAGCTGTGCATACACAGGCAGAACAGTGTTAACCCTCTGTGCGGACTAACAGAACCTGCCTTCTGTGCTTTGGGGGAAAAATTTAATCTCTTTATTTATTTATTTTTAATTTTTCTATACCAAAGTTCCTGTAAGAATACAAATCACACCGGTTTACATTATAACAACAAAATTCGCTTAGGAGCGTTACATAGAACAATGAAGGCATATAAATATGAAATGAATTATAACTTAACGTATAGTAAACTGTAACTTATCCTTATATTATAACTTAACATATAGTAAACTGTAACTTATCCTATCGTATATGTTTGTTTTACTTCTGTTTAAAAATTCTTAATTAGAAAGAACTTCAGACAGAGTCCTGTGTCACCACATCCATCGCATCCTCCTCTATTATGAGCTCCTCTTTGTTTTATCTCCTCTCTCTTGCTCCCTCCCCACCTGTTGTCTCTTTCATCCCCAATGTTCCCTATTCCTGTTCTACAGACAGTTGGTGGAACAAGCAGACCTTGCTGTGTTCTCATCAGTCTCGGATCCAAGATCCTGCGAGAAAGTTAGGTCTCGTCAAGCAAAAAGACGGAGTGAACAATCGATAGAGACGTCATGAATGCAGGTAAGCTTTCTAGATATTGAGCAAGCATTCCACAGAAAACATGAGAAAAGGAGAGGAGGAGGAGGAAACAGAAGAATATGGAAAAGGATGGAGAGATGATTGGTAGACATGTATAGAGAATTGCTCTGAAGGGCAATTTGGGTTGATAACTCCAGCTGAGAGAAAGAGGAGGAAGAGAAAAATAAGGAGTTTAGAAGTAGAAGGCAGATGGCAAGAATGATAACAAGATATTCTCAGGGAGAATGATGATCAGTGGATAAGAGAGAACTCAAGAGAAGCAGACAAGGCAGAAGACAGAATGGATAGAGGGGTGTAATACAGAGAATGGGGGCCGTGATTTCCATGTTTGGAGACAACTGTAGTGCTTAGAATAAGACAGGGAGGGTAAGCATCAGGAAGAGCCAGAGAAGGGGAGCCATAGCAAATATAAAAAATGTGCTGAACTAACAAAAGAGCTCAATAATAATGTGTCTAAAAATTGCTAATGAGGGTTCATTTAGAATAATCAAGACACTTCACCAGATTTAAAAAATGTTTAAATAAAGAAAACGGGGAAAGGGGGATTGCAACCCTAGACAACAGTCGCAGCTGGTGTCCCTGCCGCCCCCTCCCTTTACTCCGGCTGACTGCATGGCTCCCGTGGCCCATCGCCAAGTTGGGGCAGGTTAGGATACTACTATCAGGTGAGAGTACTCATGGGTACATTCAGGGTGGGAGAAGAATATCGAATGGGGACAGAAGCCCAACTTGCCTGCCCATATGAATGGACCTGTATGGGCAGATAGATCCTTTTTATGCCTCATACCATGACTCCCTGTTCTACAATTTTCTTTCTAGTGACTTTAGTTCCTGAAGACTTGCAAGTGAACCAGTCTCTAATAGGGATGTGAATTGTTTATCTGACGACTGAAAATATTGGACGATATTTTCAATCTCATCAGATATCGGGGGGGTCCCAGATAGCAATAGGAAACCCCATGATTAATTTTGTGGGTTCTCTTATCGTTATGGGGGGGGGGGAGCGGGAAGAAAGGGCACTTAAAAGTAACACAAAAACACAGCCTGACCCTTTAAAATTAGTTCTTTAGTATCCCCCCACCCTCTGGACCCCTCCAAGCCCCCCCCCCAAAATTTTTAAGTACCTGGTGGTCCAGTGGGGGTCCAGTGGGGGGCCATTTTTAAAGATGGCGCCGGCCGTCCATTGCTCCTACCATGTGACAGGGGCCGGCCAATTGCACGGATACCCTGTCACATGCTAAGGGCAAAGGGCCTTCGGCGCCATTTTGTTTACTGGCAGCCGACGGCCCGAGAGCGGTAGAACGCTCCCAGGTCCCCCACTGGACCACCAGGTACTTAAAAATTGGGGGGGGGGGGGGTTGGAGGGGTTTGGAGGGTGGGGGGATACTAAAGAACTAATTTTAAAGGGTCAGGCTGTGTTTTTGGGTTATCGGCTCGGCGCAGCCAATAAAAAAACAACAACGATTGGACTGCAGGAAAAATAATTTCCCGATGGTCCACAAATCCGAAACCGGAACCAATTCCGGTTCCGATTCACATCTCTACTCTCTAATATATGTAACAATATTGTGTTACTAATGTAACTCTTTTCTACTTGGTTCAGACCACAAATATTACTTCCCAGTTTCATTGTGCTGTAGGAATAGAAACAGTGGGGGTGGTATAGTGCAATAACTATGCGGCAGCAATCTTTACAGAGACATAATGGAGCCTTCAGAGTTGACTTGTGCTCTCTGCAAATTAAATATGAAAAACATATACAAAGTACATAAACCAGGTAGGAAAGTTTGTTTAATCCAGGCATTCAGCAAAAACGGGGTGAAAATAAATTGCAGAAAATAGAGGTGACACACTTACTGTCTCAGCACGGCTCAAAGGCAGCGATCAAAAGAGCTTGGCTGCAAGCGGCTTTCTCTCACGCCGCCATTGTTAAAGACATCTGGTAACGCACAGCATTTTTTTAAAGTGACCGTCAGGGAAACACCCCAATGACATCACAAGAAACTCCATTAAGGGAATACGGATCATGCGATTTCCTTGTTAAGCCCGTATGGGACCACGGTGTTTAAATAAAAGATCCACAATTGTTCTTTCTGAGCCAACTTGAGAACCCTATCCCCACCTGCCAGTGTTCTTGCACATTCTCTAAGATGGCCCAACATACGTCCACAAAAGTATGTTGATGTTCCAAAAAATGGGCAACCAAAGGTGCTTCCATTTTGCATTTACCAAGACAACTTTTGGGTTCAATCAAGCGAATCCTCAACAAGCGTTTTGTCATTACGATGTAAAACAGACCACATGGACAACCCAAAATGTAAATCACAAAAGATGCTCTACATGTGTTGGAAATGTGGACCCTTGAGCCAGCTCGAAAGTTGGTGGATCCACTAGGGGAGGCCCTCTAGTGGTTCTCTTAGCCGGGAGGCGAAGCAGGACCAGGAGACCTGACAGGAGCTTCACCTATAAAAGGCTACGTTCCCCGCAGTTTGAGCCCTTGGGTGCCGGGGCCAGCAGGACTTAGGCGGAGGTTTCCTGGCGGAACAAAGACGGTCCAGAAGTTGAGACGGGCAACAGCAGTGCAACACGATCAACCAGGCCAGAAGTCGGGGCAGGCAGAAGACAAGTGGAAGCTGGAGAACACACCAAACATCAGGACGGGCAGAAGACAGGAGAATTCAGATACCAGGCCGAAGTCAGAACCAAGGGCACAACTGAAGGCAGGAGCAGAAGGAGCGGAACCACAGGAGCAGGAACTCAGGAATGGGTACTGGAACAAGCAGGAACACAGGAACGGAGACTGAACAAGCAGGAACACAGGAACGAGGAATGGAACAAGTAGGAACACAGGAACAGAGACTGGAATAAGTAGGAACAAGCAACTAGCTACTCAGGATGAGCTGACCTGTTGCCGGGGCCAGCAGGACTTAGGCGGAGGTTTCCTGGCGGAACAAAGACGGTCCAGAAGTCGAGGCAGGCAACAACGGTGCAACACGATCAACCAGGCCAGAAGTCGGGGCAGGCAGAAGACAAGTGGAAGCTGGAGAGCACACCAAACGTCAGGACGGGCAGAAGACAGGAGAATTCAGATACCAGGCCGAAGTCAGAACCGAGGGGACAACTGAAGGCAGGAGCAGAAGGAGCGGAACCACAGGAGCAGGAACTCAGGAACGGGTACTGGAACAAGCAGGAACACAGGAACGGAGACTGAACAAGCAGTTCAAAGTGCTTACAATCGTTCACAAAGCGACTCACAAACTCGCGCCCATCATGCTAAGCACACAACTTCAACTTCATACATCTTCCAGACCCATCAGAAGCGCCTACAAAGGCACACTGTATGCCCCACCTGCAAAAACATTGCCAAGGAAACGAGCACTATCTTCAGCAGGCCCCCACCAATGGAACACGCTTCCCCCAGATCTAAGACTTGAACCTAATCATCAGGAGTTCAAAAAAAAACTATAAACCTGGCTCTTCCGCCAAGCCTTTCCAGGCACTTAATGTTGCCTAGATGCTCGCATGCTCGCATACTCGCGTACTATATATTCAGTAATCAATCACGTCAACCCGTCCCCTTGTTCCCTATTAAAATACTATGCTTTATTATATATACTGTGCTTATACATACTTTATTGTATTTAATATATACTTTAATATATACTTTATTGTATATACTGTGCTGTATTGTTTTACTTTATTTTTCCATACTATGATACCTATTGTTATTATTTGTTACTATAATATGATATTGAGTTCAAAAGTTTTTTCTTGTAACTATACTATTCTATGTTCAGTTTGTACTTTGTTCTATAGTTATATGTAAAGCCCCTCCCTTTTGGGCATCTCACTGTTTTATGTAAACCGGAGTGATTTGTATTTGATACAAGAACCTCGGTATATAAAAATAAAAAATAAATAAATAAATAGATTAACCCAATGCCTTCTTGGAAGCCTGATGCAATCATTCCACTGCTCTAGGGATCTTCTGTGCTTATCATAAACTTTATAATCTGTTATCATTGTTGTCTCCACTCGGGATGGTGGTAGCGCATCTTCATTTCTCTCTGTCCTGCTGACATCACTCCGAGGGAGGTGGGTGGGGTAGGCAAAACTTTTATCTCCGCAGTGTTTACAGAAAACCCCTTCTAAAATAAACAAATACAGAAAAAATATAAAGCTAAAGAAAGGAAGAGGCATCAAATGGAAGGGCTATTCGTGCTTTTCTATTATCCAGGTGGGTGCTCACTGATTTGATGTAGCAGCCAGGAGAGAGAGAATTCACTCTAAGATCCATGCTTTGGATTGCAGACTTACAGATTTTGGTAAAATTGGGACATACCTTGAGGAGGAACTAGGAGACTGGGAAAAGATGGGAGAAGTGGATCAACAGTGGAATAAATTAAAAGGAACTATTACCAAATAAATCAATATATAAAAAAGTAAGCAAAGGTAAGAGGAAAAATAAACCTATTGAGTTCCCAAAGGAGTTGGCTAAAAAAAAAAATAAAGGCTCAAAGACCAATGTTCAAGAAATCGAAGGGATCCCAAAAAGAGAAAAAGATGGAAGAATATCTGGTGAAGTTGAAGGAGGCAAGGAAAGAAATCAGAAAAACAAAACATCAAATGGAAGAAAGGATTGCCAAAGAGGTCCAGCAAGGCTATAAAACATTTTTCAGATATATCAATGAGAGAAGGAAGGCAGAGGTGGTATTGTAAAATTGAAAGGTGACAAAGAGCAACGTGTAGAGGGAAATAAAGTAATAGCAGAAATATTAAACTGATACCTCTGTTCAAACAAATAGTAATGGAACCCACGAGGGAGGATGTGATACTTGACCTGATGCTCTCAAATGGGGATAATGTCTCTAATGTCCGAGTAGGTGCCCACCTGAGCACCAGTGACCATCAGATGGTTTGATATAGCAAACAGGATACAGAGAAGACACACAAAGACCCGAGTTTTGATTTTCACAAATACAGACTTTATCAAAATGGGAATGTTCCTAGAGGAAGAACTGGAAGTCTATGAGAAAATGGGCGAGGTAGAACAATAGTTGGCCAGATTGAAAGGAGCTATTACAGAGGCAATAAACCTATGTGTTAGAATAGTAAACAAAAGTAAGAGGTAAAAGGAAACGGATCTGGTTCTCAAAGGAAGAGGTTAAAAAAAACAAAGGCAAAAAGAACAGAATTCAAAAAGTATAAAGAATTCCAAAAAGAGGAACGCAAGCAATCATACTCACGAAAATAGATTACTGCAACTCTCTTCTAGTAGGCCTACCCGCAAACGCCTTAAAACCATTACAGATGTTGCAAAACGCTTCGGCAAGGATTCTAACCAAGACTAACAAAAGAGACCACATCTCACCCATTTTAAAAAGCCTACACTGGCTACCAGTCAATTTCAGAATACTCTTCAAAGTGCTTTCATCAATACACAAAGCATTACACAACCTGGCCCCACTCAAGCTCAAATTCCCTCTCCAACTCCACACCTCTACTAGACCAGTGAGACAAGCCTACCGAAACAATCTCCAGATACCACCAATGAAATCAGCGTTAAGCAAAAGAGCATTCTCTACAGCTGGTCCCAAACTCTGGAATACGCTCCCGCCAGAACTCAAATCAGTGCAATGCCCCATTATCTTCAAAAAAAGACTTAAAACTTGGCTCTTCCACCAAGCTTTTCCATAACATCAGACTGCACAATAATCTCTGCCAAGCTCCCCTTTAGGTCACTTTCAATCAAACTATAAGAGAACTATATAAGAACTTCAGTTAATTTCAACAACCTACAAGAGAACTATACAAGATCTAGACAAGTTCAACTTTAAAAAATTCTTTGAATCCCCATTGAATACCCCATAGAATAACTCAAGGAGCTCCCCAATAAAAAAAATAAATAAATAAATTTCCAACTCCAACTCCTTGGCAGTTCAAAAGTCCAACATGTAATTCCCTACCTATTGTCAGTCCTAAACTCTTTACACAACCCCACACCGATGTTATCTGCCTCAGCCTATATTAGGCTTTGTATATTGTATTTCTTTGTTATTTAACCCCATATATTTATCTCCAAGTTATTTCTACCTGTTTTTTGTAAGACATTTTCTTGTCACTGTTATTGTTCAAAATGTAAACCGAATTGATCAGTAATTCTGTTATTGGAAAGTCGGTATAGAAAAGTTCTAAATAAATAAATAAATAAATAAATAAGAATACCTGGTGAAACTGAGGGAGATGAAAGAAATCCAAGAAAGCAAAATGTCAGGTGGAGGAAAGGATTGCCAAAGAGGTAAAGCGAGGTGAAAAAACATTTTTTCAGATATATCAAAGAAAGAAGGAAGGTCCAAGGTTTTATAGTGAAATTGAAAGATGACAAGGAACAATCTGTGGAGAGAGACAAAGAAATGGCAGAAATATTAAACAAATAGTTCAGTGTTCACTAAAGAAGACCCTGGAGAAGGAGCAATGCTGGTAGAGGTCTTTAAGATCATGAGAGGTCTTGAACGGGTAGATGTGAATCAGTTATTTACACTTTTGAATAATAGAAGGACTAGGGGGCATTTCATGAAGTTAGCAAGTAGCACATTTAAGACTAATCGGAGAAAATTCCTTTTCACTCAATGCACAATAAAGCTCTGGAATTTGTTGCCGGAGGATGTGGTTAGTGCAGTTAGTGTAGCTGGGTTCAAAAAAGGTTTGGATAAGTTCTTGGAGAAGAAGTCATTAATGGCTATTAATCAAGTTTACTTAGGGAATAGCCACTGCAATTAATTGTATCAGTAGCATGGGATCTTCTTAGTGTTTGGGTAATTGCCAGGTTCTTGTGGCCTGGTTTGGCCTCTGTTGGAAACAGGATGCTGGGCTTCATGGACCCTTGGTCTGACCCAGCATGGCAATTTCTTATGTTCTTACGTTCTTATCGTAGATGGAGATGAGGTAGATGGAACTCTGTTTACGGAACAGAATATACGGGAAGAGTTAGGCAAAATGAAAGTGGGCAAGGACACTGAGGGAGCTTGGAGATGTGCTGGCGGGTCCTCTGAAGTACTTGTTCAATAGATCCCTAGAAACGGGAGTGGTGCCGAGTGACTGGAGAAGAGTGGTGGTGGTCCCACTTCACAAGAGTGGTAGCAGAGAGGAGGCTGGAAACTACAGGCCAGCTAGCCTCACATCGGTGATGGGAAAATTAATGGAGATGCTGCTGAAGGAAAGGATAGTTAACGATGTACAATCTGGTGGGATACTGGATCTGAGGCAGCTTGGATTCACCAGGGAAAGGTCCTGTCACACAAATCTGAATAATGTTTTGATTAGGTGACTAGAGAATTGGATCGAGGAGGATCGCTCGATGTGATCTACTTGGATTTCAGCAAAACTTTTGATATGGTTCCACATTTGGCTTGTGAATAAAATGAGAAGCTTTGCAGTGAGCACCAAGCTAGTGGCGTGGATTAGAAACTGGTTGACTGACAGGAGACAGAGTGTAATGGTAAATAGAATCAACTCTGAAGAGAGAGACATGTTAAGCGGAGGGCCACAGGGATCGGTGTTGGGACCAGTTCTATTCAATATATTTGTGAGCGACATTGCGGAAGGAATAGAAGGTAAAGTTTGTCTATTTGCGGGTGATTCTAAGATCTGCAATAGAGTGAATATGCGTGAAGGAGCAGAGAGAATGAAAAGTGATTTAAGAAAGCTTGAAGAGTGGTTGAAGATTTGGTAGCTGGGATTCAATGCCAAGAAGTGTAGAGTCCTGAATCTAAGATGCAGTATTCCAAAAGAACTGAATGAAATGAGGGGTGAAAGACTGATGTGCATGGACCAAGAGAGGAATCTTGGGGTGATTAGGGTCTGGGGATGTGAAGATGGCAAAGCAATGTGACAAAGTGATAGCTAAGCCAGAAGAATGCTGGGTTGCATAGAGGAATAACCAGTAAGAAAGAAGAGGTGATAATGCCCTTGTACAGGTCCTTGGTGAGGCTTCACCTGGAGTACTTTGTTCAGTTCTGAAAGCCCATATCTCAAAAAAGATGGAGACAAGATGGAGGCAATCCAGAGAAGGGTGACAAAAATGGTGTAGGGGTCTGTATCGGAAGATCTATGAGGAGAGGCTGAAGGATCTAAATATGTATACCCTGGAAGAGAGGAGGTGCAGGGGAAATATGATACAGATCCTTAAGATACCTAAAAGGTTTTAATTATGTACAGAATTTGCACCTTTTCCGTTGGAAAGAAAATAGTAGAACTAGGGGTTAAAAAATGAAACATCGGGAGGGCTGACTGAGAACCATCAGGAAATATTTCTTAATGGAGAGGGTGGTGGAGGCCTGGAATGCCCTTCCAGAGAAGGTGGTGAAAACGAAAACAGTCAAAGAATTCAAAGGGGCATGGGGTAAACCCTAAGGATCTCTAAAGGCCAGAGGATGGAAATGAAATGGGTGTAGAGAGGGTAACTCGCTGGTACGGCGGTTACTACCCTTAGCAGAAGGCATGGAGATTACTACCCTGATCCAATATGCTTTGATACTTTGTAATGCAACTGCAACATTGCTTCCCGATTAAACGGCAGGGGGAAAAGAAGAATTGGATTGAGACGATAACTGAGAGCCCCGACTTCCATGGTCTGGGATAGTGATAATGCAGCCGTAAGGGAAAAAGCACAGGACTGCAACTACGGCCAAGTTCTAAAAGAAACGAAGAAAGCGTGCATTGGGATAACTTGCTGGTACAGCGCTTACTACCCTTAACCTATAAGCTTTGGTACTTTTGATGCAACTTCAACATTACTTTCTGCTTTGGTCACATGGGAGAAAAGGAGACTTGGATTCAGACAGCAGCCTACAAAGGCCCCGACTTTTACAGTCTAGGGAACTGATAAGCATGGGGGTAAACTGCACAGAGCAGCAGTTACTGCCCTTAACAGAAGGCATGGGGGTAACCTGCATGGAGCGGCAGTTACTACCCTTAACAGAAGGCATGGGGGTAACCTGCATGGAGTGGCAGTCACTGCCCTTAACAGAAGGCATGGGGGTAACCTGCATGGAGTTGCAGTCACTGCCCTTAACAGAAGGCATGAGGGTAACCTGCATGGAGCGGCAGTCACTGCCCTTAACAGAAGGCATGGGGGTAACCTGCACGGAGCAGCAGTTACTACCCTTAACAGAAGGCATGGGGGTAACCTGCACGGAGCAGCAGTTACTACCCTTATACAGAAGGCATGGGGTAACCTGCATGGAGCAGCAGTTACTACCCTTATACAGAAGGCATGGGGTAACCTGCATGGAGCGGCAGTCACTGCCCTTAACAGAAGGCATGGAGGTAACGTGCACGGAGCAGCAGTTACTACCCTTAACAGAAGGCATGGGGGTAACCTGCACGGAGCAGCAGTTACTACCCTTATACAGAAGGCATGGGGTAACCTGCATGGAGCGGCAGTCACTGCCCTTAACAGAAGGCATGGAGGTAACGTGCACGGAGCAGCAGTTACTACCCTTAACAGAAGGCATGGGGGTAACCTGCACGGAGCAGCAGTTACTACCCTTATACATAAGGCATGGGGTAACCTGCACGGAGCGGCAGTTACTACCCTTAACAGAAGGCATGGGGGTAACCTGCACGGAGCGGCAGTTACTACCCTTAACAGAAGGCATGGGGGTAACCTGCATGGAGCGGCAGTTACTACCCTTAACAGAAGGCATGGGGGTAACCTGCATGGAGCGGCAGTTACTACCCTTAACAGAAGGCATGGGGGTAACCTGCATGGAGCGGCAGTCACTGCCCTTAACAGAAGGCATGGGGGTAACCTGCATGGAGTGGCAGTCACTGCCCTTAACAGAAGGCATGGGGGTAACCTGCATGGAGTGGCAGTCACTGCCCTTAACAGAAGGCATGGAGGTAACCTGCACGGAGCGGCAGTTACTACCCTTAACAGAAGGCTTGGGGGTAACCTGCACGGAGCGGCAGTTACTACCCTTAACAGAAGGCATGGGGGTAACCTGCATGGAGCGGCAGTCACTGCCCTTAACAGAAGGCATGGGGGTAACCTGCACGGAGCAGCAGTTACTACCCTTATACAGAAGGCATGGGGTAACCTGCACGGAGCGGCAGTTACTACCCTTAACAGAAGGCATGGGGGTAACCTGCATGGAGCGGCAGTTACTACCCTTAACAGAAGGCATGGGGGTAACCTGCATGGAGCGGCAGTCACTGTCCTTAACAGAAGGCATGGGGTAACCTGCATGGAGTGGCAGTCACTGCCCTTAACAGAAGGCACGGGGGTAATCTGCACAGAGCGGCAGGTACTACCCTTAACAGAAGGCATGGGGGTAACCTGCATGGAGTGGCAGTCACTGCCCTTAACAGAAGGCATGGAGGTAACCTGCACGGAGCGGCAGTTACTACCCTTAACAGAAGGCATGGGGGTAACCTGCACGGAGCAGCAGTTACTACCCTTAACAGAAGGCATGGGGGTAACCTGCATGGAGTGGCAGTCACTGCCCTTAACAGAAGGCATGGGGGTAACCTGCATGGAGTGGCAGTCACTGCCCTTAACAGAAGGCATGGAGGTAACCTGCACGGAGCGGCAGTTACTACCCTTAACAGAAGGCTTGGGGGTAACCTGCACGGAGCGGCAGTTACTACCCTTAACAGAAGGCATGGGGGTAACCTGCATGGAGCGGCAGTCACTGCCCTTAACAGAAGGCATGGGGGTAACCTGCACGGAGCAGCAGTTACTACCCTTATACAGAAGGCATGGGGTAACCTGCACGGAGCGGCAGTTACTACCCTTAACAGAAGGCATGGGGGTAACCTGCACGGAGCGGCAGTTACTACCCTTAACAGAAGGCATGGGGTAACCTGCATGGAGCGGCAGTTACTACCCTTAACAGAAGGCATGGGGGTAACCTGCATGGAGCGGCAGTCACTGCCCTTAACAGAAGGCATGGGGGTAACCTGCATGGAGTGGCAGTCACTGCCCTTAACAGAAGGCACGGGGGTAATCTGCACAGAGCGGCAGGTACTACCCTTAACAGAAGGCATGGGGGTAACCTGCATGGAGTGGCAGTCACTGCCCTTAACAGAAGGCATGGAGGTAACCTGCACGGAGCGGCAGTTACTACCCTTAACAGAAGGCATGGGGGTAACCTGCACGGAGCGGCAGTTACTACCCTTAACAGAAGGCATGGGGGTAACCTGCATGGAGCGGCAGTTACTACCCTTAACAGAAGGCATGGGGGTAACCTGCATGGAGCGGCAGTCACTGCCCTTAACAGAAGGCATGGGGGTAACCTGCATGGAGTGGCAGTCACTGCCCTTAACAGAAGGCACGGGGGTAATCTGCACAGAGCGGCAGGTACTACCCTTAACAGAAGGCATGGGGGTAACCTGCATGGAGTGGCAGTCACTGCCCTTAACAGAAGGCATGGAGGTAACCTGCACGGAGCGGCAGTTACTACCCTTAACAGAAGGCATGGGGGTAACCTGCACGGAGCAGCAGTTACTACCCTTAACAGAAGGCATGGGGGTAACCTGCATGGAGTGGCAGTCACTGCCCTTAACAGAAGGCATGGAGGTAACCTGCACGGAGCGGCAGTTACTACCCTTAACAGAAGGCATGGAGGTAACCTGCACGGAGCAGCAGTTACTACCCTTAACAGAAGGCATGGAGGTAACCTGCACGGAGCGGCAGTTACTACCCTTAACAGAAGGCATGGAGGTAACCTGCATGGAGCAGCAGTTACTACCCTTAACAGAAGGCATGGAGGTAACCTGCACGGAGCAGCAGTTACTACCCTTAACAGAAGGCTTGGGGGTAACCTGCACGGAGCAGCAGTTACTACCCTTAACAGAAGGCATGGGGGTAACCTGCACGGAGCGGCAGTTACTACCCTTAACAGAAGGCATGGTATTACTACTGTTAACCACAAACCCTTGATGCTTTTGATGCAACTGCAACAGATTTCTCTACTTCAACGATGGGGGGGGGGGGGGGGGGGAAAGGGTGGAAGGAAAGAGGAATTTGGATTCAGAGACAATCAACAGGAGCCATGAATTTTATATAGTCTGGGGTATGATGCACAGACATTGGGGGGAAAAAAAACACATGACTATTTCTACAGCCAAGTCTATAAGCAAAGCACATCAAGCAGCACAGACAGATACATGGGGGTAACCTGCACGGCGTGGCAGATACTACCATGAGAAGCTTGCTGTGCAAACTGGATGGACCATTTGACCTTTTCTGCCATCATTCTGTTAATGGAGATTCTACTGAAAGACAGGACGGTGAACTATCTACAATCTGAGGGATTGCTTGACACAAGGCAACATGGTTTCACCACTGGAAGATCCTATCAAACAAATCTGATTGACTTTTTTTTTTTTTTTTGATTGGGTGACTAGAAAATTAGATTGAGGAAGAGCACTCAATGTGGTTTACTGGGATTTTAGCAAAGCGTTTGATATGTTCCCGCATAGGAGGCTCATAAATAAAATGAGAAGCCACGGAATGGATTTAAGTGAAGTCCTTCAAGGATCGCCTTTGTTATGATTTCATCTGCTGTACAGCCTCCTCATACCATGATTCTGACTACTAGGATCCCTCCCCACCTGCTGAGGCCTCCAGTGAGCTCTGTTCAGGGCTATCCCAGCCATCTTCTCAATGGCCTCTTGATGCAACCTGTCTTGCAGCATCCGTTCCACCAGGAGTCCTCAGCAATCTTGGCCTCCATCCTTCCCCAGCTCCTCCTCACCGCTTGCACAACACCCAACACCCAGCCCTATGTAACCCAGCTCTGCCATTCTATCCTTGCCTTTTCATGGAGTCACCCTTGGCTCTTTGACCTGGCCGATGATCCTTGCCCTGCCTTGTGGCCCTTGGGCCTTCTTGCTCTTTCCCTTGAAGCCTACTCTAGGCCTTGCCTTCCCCTGTGGCCTTCAGGCCTAACCTTACCTTTCTTCTTACTCTGTGGCCCTCCAGGCCTCCTTGCTTACTGGCTTTTAGATCGTATGCCTAGCGGCCTACGGGCTTTTCTGTTCTTGGTTTTGTGTTGTCTTGTCTAGTCTTGTCCAGTTCTATCCTTGTCTAGTCCTGTCCTAGCCCAGACCTAGCCTTAGTATCCTTTCCCTGACTTGCCTATGTACTGTTTTGCCCCAGCTCTTCTCCTTACCCAGTTCCAGCTTGTCTGTATCTGTTTTCGTCCCTGTACTCATTACCCCAGGCTCAGCCTCGCTCCACACTATCCAGCCTGTCCAAGACTTGCTCCACACTATCCAGCCTGTCCAAACCTTGCTCCAGACTGCCCATCCTTGCTTGAGTCTGACCAGCCCTCGGTCCAGTCTGTATATCCATGCTCCATAGTACAGACACACCATGCTCTGGCCCCCTTTTCCATACTGCTCCTACATATTTCTCCTTTTGTTTTTCACAGAATGGAACTGGACCTTTTTGGGGGTATTTCTTCCTGTAACACTACCTATTATGGGATGTACCTAAAGTATGGTTCACAGCCTCTTATGGATGTTTTCTGGCAGTGTGGTATTTCTGTCTATTCATTTCTTCCATCCAGATGGCGTGGGACTTGCGCTATGGTGACCTTAGCCGCTCCAGTATTTATTTCTCCTCTTTCTATATTTTTTCCTTCTGTTTTTTTCTACTCGTACCCGTCGTTCTGCCTATTTATCTACTCCGACTGATTAACCTGATGAATTTAAACTGTTCAGCCGAACTGAAATCTTTTTTGCTTCTTGGCTGACTCCTGGTGTTCAAGCTGCTACAAATGCCAAATGGATTCAAATTATTCGTTATCAATTTATGCAATTTATTAACTTAACTACTGAAGGACTTAATGCTCTCAACTCTGAACTATGAGCAACTGCTGTCATGGCTCAGCAAAATCGTTTGGCTTTAGATTCAATCCTTGCCTCAAAGGGAGGTGTCTGTGTTATTATTGGCACTGCAATCTGTACCTATATTCCCACTGCTACCTATGACCATAACATGTCTTATGTCTTATGTTCTTCAGCATCTCCATAACCTATCTCATATTATGTATGCACAAAGTGGTATGAATTCTTCTGCTGACTCTTGGTTTTCCTCTTTATTTTCCTGGCTCCCTTCTCTTTCTTGGTTGCGTACATTGCTTATATTCCTGTTTGCTATTTTTGCAATAATATATAGTTGCGATGGAGAAGGTACAGAGAAGGTCAACCACAATGATAAAGGGGATGGAACAGCTCCCCTATGAGGAAAGGCTGAAGAGGTTAGGGCTGTTCAGCTTGGAGAAGAGACAGCTGAGGGGGATATGATAGAGGTCTTTAAGATCATGAGAGGTCTTGAATGAGTAGATGTGACTTGGTTATTTACACTTTCGAATAATAGAAGGACTAGGGGGCATTCCATGAAGTTAGCAAGTAGCACATTTAAGACTAATCGGAGAAAATTCTTTTTCACTCAGCGCACAATAAAGCTCTGGAATTTGTTGCCAGAGGATGTGGTTAGTGCAGTTAGTGTTGCTGGGTTCAAAGAAGGTTTGGATAAGTTCTTGGAGGAGAAGTCCATTAATGGCTATTAATCAATTATACTTAGGGAATAGCCACTGCTATTAATTGCATCAGTAGCATGGGATCTTCTTAGTGTTTGGGTACTTGCCAGGTTCTTGTGGCCTGGTTTTGGCCTCTGTTGGAAACAGGATGCTGGGCTTGATGGACCCTTGGTCTGACCCAGCATGGCAATTTCTTATGTTCTTATGTTCTTTGGTTGTTGTTTCCAATTCTCTTTTTCTCTTTTATCATATATTCGCACTTCTTGTTCTTCTTCTTCTTCTGTTTTATACCTTTCCACTCCTGTTTCTGCTGCTCATTATGAGACAGTACTCCATGCAGAAACATGCCCAGTATAACAAGTATTATGAGAAAAATAATACTTTCATACTGGTTTCTCTTTGTTGTTCTTATCTTTACTGCAACATTATTATATAATTACCTGGCTCTGAAAGGTAACATATGTAGTCTTATTATCATAAGGTTTCTTTTCTTTATAATGTAGTCATTCTTGCAGCTCCACTATAGAGCTAATGGCTACCTAGTGAAACTTAGTTATGCTGTTGTTATTTGTCAATTAGAGAATGCGTGTCTGCCTATGAGTCTCATTTACTTTAGGGGGGATCTAGAGGGATAACAACACACACAAGCGGGCCGATACAGTAAGGAACGGTAGGTAGAGCTGCGTTAGTGCCGGGCGCACCCGCAGTTGCCGCACGCACAGTCCGGCTCACCTACCGCTCGATACTGTATGTAAATAGCTTGCAAATGCAAGCTGCGTCTAAGAAGCGTCCGTGAAGCGTTAGGCCCACGCAACCCATTTTACTGTATAGAGCGCTATACAGTATCCTGGGTGCGCTGGCCTAACGCTTCACGGACACGCTGGTATATGTCATTTCAAATGACATTTGAAATGACATTTGAAATGACAGGTACCAGGAAGTGGATGGTTCTCCTATGCTCGGGATTGCCAGTCCTCTCTCCTCTCCTCCCGAAGCAAGCAACAAAAGTGGAAAAAACGAAAGAAAAAAAAAAGCAAAAAAGCGAAAAAAAAAAAGTAGCAAGAGAGAGAGGGGAGAGAGGACGGGCAATCCTACGCTCAGGATTGCCAGTCCTCTCTCCCCTCCTCCCGAAGCAAGGCGCGAAAAGCAGCCTTGCTTTTAGGGAGGAGGGGAGAGAGGACTGGCAGTGAAAAGCAATGAAGCGACTTACTTTTTTTGCAGCCCCCCTCTGGAGACGGACATCGGTGACGAGGGACCGCGGCTCCCCTCCCCTGCCTCCAGCTGCCCGCAAAGATAGATGCATCACATGGGCATAAGCGGCCCCTGTGCGTGCAATTGGCCGCTCAAGACGTGACGTCACATGCCGTGACGCCAAACGTTGTGACGTCACATCTTGAGTGGCCCAATTGCACACACAGAGGCCGCTTTCGCCCGTGCGATGCGTCTATCTTCGCGGGCAGCTGGAGGCAAGGGAGCCGCGGTTCCTCGTCGCCGATGTCCGTCTCCGGAGGGGGGCTGCAAAAAAAGTAAGTCGCTTCGTTGCTTTTCACTGCCAGTCCTCTCTCCCCTCCTCCCGAAAAGCAAGGCTGCTTTTTGCGCCTTGCTTCGGGAAGAGGGGAGAGAGGACTGGCAATCCCGAGCGTAGGATTGCCCGTCCTCTCTCCCCTCTCTCTCTTGCAACTTTTTTTTTTTCACTTTTTCGCTTTTTTCCGCTTTCGTTGCTTCGGGAGGATGGGAGAGGACTGGGGCTGCCCCGGAGACCGGCACCCATGGACGCGGCCAGGGCAGGTGAGCGGGGGCTGGGGGAAAGTTTGCCGCCTACCCTTACTCCTGCCTCTAACGCAGGGGTAAGGGTAGGCGGTAAGTTAGCAGGTTAAACGCGCGGCAAAACAGCAGAGTAAAAAAGCAATAGTCGGGGCGCGCGTTACTGTATGGGAGGGAATAGCTAATTCGATCGTTTACATGTAATATACATGCCGCGGGCGGAAGGGGTTACCCGGTGATTTAAGGACGCGGTAAGAGTAGGTTAAAGGGGATTGTGTATCGCAGGAAGGGCTAACGCGGCCGAAAAGTGGGTAGAAAGCGGGTTAGGAGCAGGGTAACCGCGGCCGCACTTTACTGTATTGACCTTAAGGTTAGCTGTTAGCTTACACTTTTAGCCCATTTGCCATAATCACTTTCCACTGTTCTGTCTTCACCTCTGGTACTTGGGTGTGCCACTTTGCCATTTGTAAGTGGCACAAGAGGGAAATGAGAAGTATGCCTGAACAGAAAACCAATGTGGAGAAGGAAATCCCCAGAAGCCTCTGCTTTTCTTTGGCCTGCCTGGGCTGAATGGACTCTAAGTGACTTTCTGAGCATGATGTGCAGAGTGTCCCTGGATATCTGTAGAAGCAGGCAAGCTGGAACCAGACAGGTGATGTCTATTCATAGAGTCACAAAGAAGAAACCACAGGGGAGCTTCAGGCACTATTCTCAGGAGTTTGTAATCAACATAGCTACAGACGTGTTGATTGTCTTGGCCAGTGAAGAGTTTAACAGAACAAAGAAAGCCATGGGAAATGGGCTACACATCCTGGGAAGCCAATCAGGGTAGTTAGCGATGATGTTATCATGCAGTTGACATTACAACTTATGTAAATGATCCTTCGGGCAGTCATGCAAATCTCTAGAACCTTCCATCCTTTTCCTGTATTTGAATGTTATCTATAAAACAAGGGTCACTTCCTGTATCCAGGGAGATGCTGGTCAGTTTGAAAGACTAAGGGCACCCAGTACCCAGCATCTACCGAGAACACTTAAATTGACTAATAAAAATACATTATACTTTTACTGAGTCTAAGTGTTCTTGTGTCCCTGGCCGTAAGCATAGAGAAAGCTTTACAGCAGCCTGTCCAAGACTTGCTCCACACTATCCAGCCTGTCCAAACCTTGCTCCAGACTACCCATCCTTGCTTGAGTCTGACCAGCCCTCAGTCCAGTCTGTATATCCATGCTCCACAGTACAGACACACCATGCTATACTGCCGCAGCAAAGACCTACTGGCCCCCAGAACCCAAGGGCTCAACCTGCTGGGGTGAAGGCTGGTTAGGCAGAAGGCCGGCCCTAGTTCTGCCCAGCATCCAGCCTACTCCTGAGATGATGTACCCCGGGTTCAGAAATCCTGACAGGTTTTGGGACCGGTTTTGTTCAGTGACTTTGTGAATGTCATTGCAGAGGGATTAGAAGGAAACGTTTGTCTTTATGTGGATGATACTAAAATCTGCAACAGAGTGGACACACCTGAAGGAGTAGAGAGAATGAAAAACAATTTAAAGTTTGAAGAGTTGTGAAAGGCTTGGCAGCTAGGTTTCACTGCCAAGAAGTGCTGACTCATGCAGTTGGGCTGCAATAATCCAAGTGAACCAAATGCGGTAAGGGGTGAAATACTAATGTGTGAGGACTGTGAAAGGGACTTTGGGGTGATAGTATCTGGAGATCGGAAGGCATCAAAGTAGTGTGACAAGGTGTTGGCTAAAGCCAGAGAGATACTGGGATGCACAGAAAGAGAAATAACCAGCAGGAATAAAGACGTGATAATGGCCCTTGTACAGGTCTTTAGTGAGGCCTCACCTGGAGTACTGTGTTCAGTTCTAGAGACCGGATCTCAGAAAGGATAGAGTCAGGATGGGAGGCAGTCCAGGGAAGGGCAACTGAAATTGTTTGGGTTTTGTATTAGAAGGCCTATGAGGAGAGGCTGAAGGATCTACATATGTACACCCTGGAGGAGAGGAGGTGCAGGGGAGATAGGATCAGACCTTCAGATACCTGAAAGGCTTGAATGATGAACAGACATCAAATCTTTTCCATTGGAAAGAAAACTGCAAAAACCAAGGATCACAATATGAAACTCCAAGGGAGTCAACAGAGAAATCAACATCAGGGAATATTTCTTGAAAGAGAGGGTAGCAGATGCCTAGAATGCCCTCCCAGAAGAGGTAGTAAAGACAACGAAAATGGAATTCAAAATGGCCTGGGGTAAAAACTGTGGATCCCTACAGGCTAGAGCAGGGATGGGCAATTCCGGTCCTCGAGGGCCGCAAACCGGTTGGGTTTTCAGGATATCCCTAATGAATATGCATGAAAAAGATTTGCATATGACTGAGGCAGGGTGCATGCAAATCTCTCTCGTGCATATTCATTAGGGATATCCTGAAAACCCGACCGGTTTGCGGCCCTCAAGGACTGGAATTGCCCATCCCTGGGCTAGAGGATGGAAATGAAAACATCAGGGTAACCGATATTAACTTTAGGAGTATCATTTCTGCATGGGGGAATCCTAGACGGGGTGACATTTACTATCCTTAACAGAACATGTGAGTAACCCCCAGTCCATGCAGTTACGCCCAGTCCTTATGATAAGGGTAGTAATATTTACAATCAAAAACCAAGCACCTGTCAAACCCTTAACAAAATTGCTGTTAGCAAGATTGAGGACTTTCCTGAAAGTTCTGGCAATGCTGACTTGCTTTGCTTTTGGACTTGATCATAGAAGCAGTCCTGTACTTTTTCCCTTATGTCTGCATATCAGTACCCCCAGTCGGGGCCTGTGTTGGTTGCCATCTATATGCAATTCCCCCCCCCCCCCCCCCCCACACACACACACACTTCAAAGCAGAGAGCAATATTGCAGTTGCGTCAAAAGTATCAAGCTTTATTGGTTGATGTTAGCAAAGGACCATTTGGTTGTTTTCTGCCGTGATTACTATGTTACTATGAGGGTAATCTGCACGAAGCAACAGTTACTACCCTTAACAGAAGACATGGGGGTAACCTGCACGGAGTGGCAGTTACTACCCTTAACAGAAGACATGGGGGTAACCTGCACGGAGCAGCAGTTACTACCCTTAACAGAAGGCGAGACGGTAACCTGCATGGAGCGGCAGTTACTACCCTTAACAGAAGGCTTGGGGTAACCTGCATGGAGTGGCAGTTACTACCCTTAACAGAAGACATGGGGGTAACCTGCACGGAGTGGCAGTCACTACCCTTAACAGAAGGCATGAGGGTAACCTGCATGGAGCGGCAGTTACTACTCTTAACAGAAGACATGGAGGTAACCTGCACGGAGTGGCAGTTACTACCCTTAACAGAAGACATGGGGGTAACCTGCACGGAGCAGCAGTTACTACCCTTAACAGAAGGCGAGAGGGTAACCTGCATGGAGCGGCAGTTACTACCCTTAACAGAAGACATGGGGGTAACCTGCACGGAGTGGCAGTCACTACCCTTAACAGAAGGCATGAGGGTAACCTGCATGGAGCGGCAGTTACTACTCTTAACAGAAGACATGGAGGTAACCTGCACGGAGTGGCAGTTACTACTCTTAACAGATGGCATGGGGGAAACCTGCATGGAGCGGCAGTTACTACCCTTAACTGAAGGCATGGGGGAAACCTGCATGGAGTGGCAGTTACTGCCCTTAACAGAAGGCATGGGGGTAACCTGCATGGAGCGGCAGTTACTACCCTTAGCAGAAGGCATGAGGGTAACGTGCACGGAGTGGTAGTTACTACCCTTAACAGAAGGCGAGAGGGTAACCTGCATGGAGCGGCAGTTACTACCCTTAGCAGAAGGCAAGGGGGTAACCTGCATGGAGCGGCAGTTACTACCCTTAGCAGAAGGCATGGGGGTAATGTGCACGGAGTTGAAGTTACTACACTTAACAGAAGGCATGGGGGTAACCTGCATGGAGCGGCAGTTACTACCCTTAACAGAAGGCATGTGGGAAACCTGCATGGAGCGGCAGTTACTACCCTTAACTGAAGGCATGGGGGTAACCTGCATGGAGCGGCAGTTACTACCCTTAACAGAAGGCATGGGGGTAACCTGCACGGAGCGGCAGTTACTACCCTTAGCAGAAGGCATGAGGGTAACGTGCACGGAGTGGTAGTTACTACCCTTAACAGAAGGCGAGAGGGTAACCTGCATGGAGCGGCAGTTACTACCCTTAGCAGAAGGCAAGGGGGTAACCTGCATGGAGCGGCAGTTACTACCCTTAACAGAAGGCATGTGGGAAACCTGCATGGAGCGGCAGTTACTACCCTTAGCAGAAGGTAAGGGGGTAACCTGCATGGAGCGGCAGTTACTACCCTTAGCAGAAGGCATGGGGGTAATGTGCACGGAGTTGAAGTTACTACACTTAACAGAAGGCATGGGGGAAACCTGCATGGAGCGGCAGTTACTACCCTTAGCAGAAACATGGGGGTAACCTGCATGGAGCGGCAGTTACTACCCTTAACAGAAGGCATGTGGGAAACCTGCATGGAGCGGCAGTTACTACCCTTAACTGAAGGCATGGGGGTAACCTGCATGGAGCGGCAGTTACTACCCTTAACAGAAGGCATGGGGGTAACCTGCATGGAGCGGCAGTTAGTACCCTTAACAGAAGGCATGGGGGTAATGAGCACGGAGTGGTAGTTACTACTCTTAACAGAAGGCATGGGGATGACCTGTCCGGAGCGGCAGTTACTACTCTTAACAGAAGGCTTGGGGGTAACCTGTATGCAGGGGTAGTTACTACCATAAGCCACTTGCTGGGCAGACTAGATGAACCTTTGATCTTTATCTGCCGTCATTACTGTGTAAGTATGTTTTTCTCACAGAGGCACCCTGTAAAGCCTGGAAGCTGATAAGATTCAGATATCCTGAGCTGGGGAAGATTAGCAGGGCAGAGAGCTGCTGGAGCTCCTGTATAAAGGAAAAGTTAATGGTTTATCAGGTTGTTTCTCTTTAGCAAAGCAGAATTAAAGTAAATGAGCTGAAAGGATCAAAGGTGTACTGTACAGCATTGCTTTAAATGAAGGATTCACTTGAAAGCTGGGCTGAGACATTCGGTAACCTTTCCCCACGTCGATTGCAGCCTGTAGTCTCTGCTTGAAACGAGCAGTAATCTCGTCTTCCAGGAAACCCGGAAAGATGCTGTCCCGAAAGAAGGTGCTGAGCCTAGAATCCTTGAATCCCAGGGTGAAGGGAATCGAGATAGCAACCCTGGAGCACCTGACAAAGAGAGGTGAGGAGCTTGAACAGGACCTGGAACAGGTGAGCAACCGATACCCTGGGGCCAGAGAGTCTGTGGGACCTGGAACAGCTGAATCAGAGATACTTAGCCTGGGGTTTGCAAAGCGTCAGGAAGACACGGAGGAGGGCGTAGCTTGTCCGCACACCTCTCCCGGCTCCCTTGGCTGGGGATGCCTGCCAACACTGCAGCCCACTGGGTTCTCAGCTTTAGTTATCCCCCCCTCCCATACTCCTTTGATCGGCAGCCCAGAAGGAGCACATCCATTCAGTTCGCCACCAAGACATTCTGGCTACCTTAGATCAGCATCATTTCTTCTTCTCGTTGCATCCAGTGGCTCCTCTATGTCTTCTCTCCCCGATACTCACTCTTCCCAATCTTATTTCCCACCTGCAAGTCATTGCAAACTGTGAACTCCCAGCCCCCTTCTCTACATTCTCCAGCAAAGTCCATTCTCTGCTCGGCCTTGTCCACTGCTCTTGAGCTCTTCGCCTGTCATCACCACTCTCCCTGAGAGTACCTCATCCTCATCATTGTCACCACTACCAGATCCTTCTCTCAGTTGATTAAATCAAACACAAGTCCTCAATCAATTTGCCTTTTAGCCCCCTTTCTAACCCCACCTCCTACTTTCTCACCAACATCGACTCCTGGCTTTTCCTTCTTCTTGGAATCGTCTTCCCATTCCCTCATTCTTGTAACCCTTTAACTTCTGTGCTGATGGCTCCTCAAACCCTTATGCCTCAAAACTACTTGCCTTAACCTTCTCGTTTATTTGTTTAAGCATTTATAACCTGCTGCCCAAATCACTTACTCCCAATGTCATACAAAATTTAGACACATCATAATTAAAATATGCACAGTGTCTCAGGCTAAAATCTGATTCCCATGTAAACGTCCTACATTTCAAACTCATGCTGACCTTCCTGCTATTCCACTCGCTAAGCAAGCCTGCTATGTCCAACTGACAGCCGCATGCTCATCTTCATGCTCTCCTCCTATCCTCACTACTACACTACTTGCCCAAACAATGAAGGGCAACGAGAGACCACTGATAGCCGATGAATTACTATAAGAGCTAAAGCTATGATAGCAGCACTGAACATAACATATGACAATACATAAGGACCCTAGAGCCCATCTAGTCTGTCACTCATCAGGAAATGCCAGAGAACACACTCACTCTTGGGCTTTACACTCACATTCTTCTGACTAAGGATCCTCAGTGCTTATCACAAACTTATCCCTCACTCCCCCACAGCTAAAGATCCTCAATGCTTATCACAAACTTATCCCTCACTCCCCCACAGCTAAGGATCCTCTGTGCTTATCCCAGGCTTTACCCCTCACTCCCCCACAGCTAAGGATCCTCTGTCCTTATCCCAAACTTATCCCTCACTCCCCCACAGCTAAGGATCCTCAGTGCTTATCCCAGGCTCTACCCCTCACTCCCCCACAGCTAAGGATCCTCTGTGCTTATCCCAGGCTTTACCCCTCACTCCCCCACAGCTAAGGATCCTCTGTCCTTATCCCAAACTTATCCCTCACTCCCCCACAGCTAAGGATCCTCTGTGCTTATCCCAGGCTTTACCCCTCACTCCCCCACAGCTAAGGATCCTCTGTGCTTATCCCAGGCTTTACCCCTCACTCCCCCACAGCTAAGGATCCTCTGTCCTTATCCCAAACTTATCCCTCACTCCCCCACAGCTAAGGATCCTCAGTGCTTATCCCAGGCTCTACCCCTCACTTCCCCACAGCTAAGGATCCTCTGTGCTTATCCCAGGCTTTACCCCTCACTCCCCCACAGCTAAGGATCCTCTGTCCTTATCCCAAACTTATCCCTCACTCCCCCACAGCTAAGGATCCTCTGTGCTTATCCCAGGCTTTACCCCTCACTCCCCCACAGCTAAGGATCCTCTGTGCTTATCCCAAACTTATCCCTCACTCCCCCACAGCTAAGGATCCTCAGTGCTTATCACAAACTTAGCCCTCACTCCCCCACAGCTAAGGATCCTCTTTGCTTATCCCAGGCTTTACCCCTCACTCCCCCACAGCTAAGGATCCTCTGTGCTTATCCCAGGCTTTACCCCTCACTCCCCCACAGCTAAGGATCCTCTGTGCTTATCCCAGGCTTTACCCCTCACTCCCCCACAGCTAAGGATCCTCTGTCCTTATCCCAAACTTATCCCTCACTCCCCCACAGCTAAAGATCCCCTTGCTTATCCCAGGCTTTACCCCTCACTCCCCCACAGCTAAGGATCCTCTGTGCTTATCCCAAACTTATCCCTCACTCCCCCACAGCTAAGGATCCTCAGTGCTTATCACAAACTTAGCCCTCACTCCCCCACAGCTAAGGATCCTCTGTGCCTATCCCAGGCTTTACCCCTCACTCCCCCACAGCTAAGGATCCTCTGTGCTTATCCCAGGCTTTACCCCTCACTCCCCCACAGCTAAGGATCCTCTGTGCTTATCCCAGGCTTTACCCCTCACTCCCCCACAGCTAAGGATCCTCTTTGCTTATCCCAGGCTTTATCCCTCACTCCCCCACAGCTAAGGATCCTCTGTGCTTATCCCAGGCTTTACCCCTCACTCCCCCACAGCTAAGGATCCTCTGTGCTTATCCCAGGCTTTACCCCTCACTCCCCCACAGCTAAGGATCCTCTGTGCTTATCCCAGGATTTACCCCTCACTCCCCCACAGCTAAGGATCCTCTGTGCTTATCCCAGGCTTTACCCCTCACTCCCCCACAGCTAAGGATCCTCTGTGCTTATCCCATGCTTTACCCCTCACTCCCCCACAGCTAAGGATCCTCTGTGCTTATCCCAGGCTTTAACCAGGTGTTCTTAAATTTTGTTATTGGTTTTGTCTCATTACTTGCACTGAGAGGCTGTTCCATGTATCCACCACCCTCTGTGAAGCAATATTTTCTAAAGGTACTCCTGACTGTACCAAAAATGTTTGCTTTTTGTGCATTATTTATTATATGTATTCAGATGCATTTGATATCTGCCTTTTCCTAAATGTAGGCCCATGGCAGTTTGTATAAAGTATCCTTGATGTATTTATATGTCTCTATGATATGCTTTGCTTCTCTGCTCTTCTCTAAAATACAGATATTTAAGTTCTTAAGCTTTATATCATAGGGTGCAGATATTGACTGTTCCTTAGTATTTTTCTGGCTATTTCCACTTCCTGCTTGCTATTGTGAGTTTATATAAAATTTGATCACCCCAGGATCTATCTTCTGTTTAATGAAAATCTTGCACCTCCTTTCACTCCCTCCCCCCCCCCCCCCCCCCCCCCCCCCCCCTCCCCCACATCATGTACTCTGCTCCCTTGGAGGTCTGCACCCCAAATGCACAAAGTGTTGAGCACTTCTCATTTTCTGTAATTCAGGTTTGGTACGTGTGCAGGTGTCACTATGTGTCACATTTACCGCATCGTGTTTAGAACAGTCCTGGGTTTCCCGGTGCTGGTTTTCAGCGCACGTTTTTAACGCCAAGATTATTTTATTTAACCCCTGATGCAGTAAGCTAATGCCTTACTAATGCATTGGGAGTTTAAAAAAAAAAAACGCTCCTAAACTTTATAATTGTGCGTTCAGCGCAGGCCAAACGCACTTTTTAACTCAGGAAGAGAGGAGGCATCCCCTGGCAGGCTGTCGCTGCCACCACTTAGCCAGAGAAATACTGATTTATCTGTCTATCTGGCAGCAGAAAGCCGCCATCATATAGCCGCATAAGTCCGTACTTATCCGGCTATGTGGCATGGGTTGCTGTTACTTAGCCGGATAAGTACTTTATCCCGCTTTGAACACTGGAGTGGTAAGTAAGTTTGTAAATAAATAATATTCACAAAAGTTCTGAAGGAAACTCTAGTATAGCAGTAGGTGCGGGAATGCAGGCACATGTGCTCATAAGCGTTATTGTGGATTTTACCAGCATTGAGAACATAACATAAGAAAATGCCATACTGGGTCAGACCAAGGGTCCATCAAGCCCAGCATCCTGTTTCCAACAGTGGCCAATCCAGGCCATAAGAACCTGGCAAGTGCCCAAAAACTAAGTATATCCCATGTAACCATTGCTAATGGCAGTGGCTATTCTCTAAGTGAACTTAATAGCAGGTAATGGACTTCTCCTCCAAGAACTTATCCAATCCTTTTTTAAACCCAGCTACACTAACTGCACTAACCACATCCTCTGGCAACAAATTCCAGAGTTTAATTGTGCGTTGAGTAAAAAAGAACTTTCTCCGATTAGTTTTAAATGTGCCCCATGCTAACTTCATGGAGTGCCCCCTAGTCTTTCTACTATCCGAAAGAGTAAATAACCGATTCACATCTACCCGTTCTAGACCTCTCATGATTTTAAACACCTCTATCATATCCCCCCTCAGCCGTCTCTTCTCCAAGCTGAAAAGTCCTAACCTCTTTAGTCTTTCCTCATAGGGGAGCTGTTCCATCCCCTTATCATTTTGGTCGCCCTTCTCTGTACCTTCTCCATCGCAATTATATCTTTTTTGAGATGCGGCGACCAGAATTGTACACAGTATTCAAGGTGCGGTCTCACCATGGAGCGATACAGAGGCATTATGACATTTTCTGTTTTATTCACCATTCCCTTTCTAATAATTCCCAACATTCTGTTTGCTTTTTTGACTGCCGCAGCACACTGAACCGACAATTTCAATGTGTTATCCACTGTCCCTAGCACCTTTTTTGCTATTTTATAAAACCGAAGAATTTACTGTATTTAACAGCCTTACATATATATAATCCTTTCCTCCTTTACCTTTTCTCTGTCATCCCCTTTTTAATATTATACCCCTTCATTCCTTTTTCCCCCACTATTATTCTCCCTTGATACTATAATAAATTGTACTATTACAACTAATCAATATAATATTATCTTTATATACCTATATTTATCTTATATCCTGTTTTTTTTTGTTAATGCATTTAACTGTTCTAATGTACAGTTTTTCAGTTATTCAGTTGTATTCATACTGTTCTATGTACAACGCAATTGCGTATTTTTCGTTCTCTGTACACCGACGTGATATCTCTGATGAGCGGCGGTATATAAAAACCAATAAATAAATAAATATGATGCCTAGATCTCTTTCTTGGGTTGTGTAGCACCTAATATGGAACCTAACATTGTGTAATTATAGCATGGGTTATTTTTCCCTATATGCATAACTTTGCACATATCCACATTAAATTTCATCTGCCATTTTGATGCCCAATTTTCCAGTCTCACAAGGTCTTCCTGCAATTTGATTGTGATTTAACTACTCTGAACAATTTACCATATATCCTGGGCTGATTACTTTATTATAAATGTTCACCATTTGGTGGTCATGAGGTTCATCTAATCATAAGAACATAAGAAATACCATCCCAGGTCAAACTGAATGTCCATGGAGCATGATGCATTAGAATTAGGGCATCCTGACAGTGAGGTTCTAATAATAAGAAAAGTAGTCCAAGTGCCTGTAACTAAAAACTCACCTGAGCTAAAAAAATTCTAACTTATCCCTATCAATTAAAAAGCAGAATGAAAATACAAACAAAAAACTGACTTTGAAATGTTTGTATGCTAATGCCAGGAGTCTAAGAAGTAAGATGGGAGAATTAGAATGTATAGCAGTAAATGATGACATAGACTTAATTGGCATCTCAGAGACATGGTGGAAAGAGGATAACCAATGGGACAGTGCTATACCGGGGTACAAATTATATCGCAATGACAGAGAGGAGCACCCGGGAGGCGGTGTGGCGCTTTATGTCCGGGATGGCATAGAGTCCAACAGGATAAATAAACATCCTGCATGAGTCTAAATGTACAATTGAATCTTTTTTTTTTTAATTCTTTATTTATCAGTTTTTACTTTACAAAACCTTCAATTTTTGCAAATACATAAACTCAGATAGGATGAAGAAAAAACATAGCAAATATGTATACATTCAAATAAGAAACATATTCAGATACTTCCATCCTTCTTAAACTATAACTCAATATAGAAATAGCCTTAGCTAGAGTTTAGGATCCAGAAAATTAAATGAGAGTGACTTTAACAAGAACATTTTCAAACAAGAAAAGGCAGGCACTTAACATACTTTTACATAGTTATAGGAGAAGATGTAGTGGGAGTTTTTAATAAAAGAAAACTTTTCAATTGCTCGGGAGCGAAGAATATATTGACTTCAGCTCCTTTCTTTAGAAAGCACTTGCAAGGAAACTTTAATTTAAAAGTATAACCCAATATAATAGCCTGTTGGCGTAAGGTTAGAAACTCCCTATGCCTTTCCTGGGTGATCGGAGACAGGTCAGGAAAAAGTTTTACATTTTCATTTAGGAAAACAGTTGGAAACTTCCTGAAATAATTTTTCATGATTAACTGAACATCCATAAGCGATATCAATGAAACCAATAACGTAGCTCTATCTATCACTTCTATTGCTGAGTCTTCTAAAAATTGAGTTAAATTTTCCTGAATATTAACTCTACTTGATGTTGAAATTGTTTTAGGCAAGAAATAACATTTGTTAACTGCAGGTAAGTTTCCTTCATCTAAACATAGGACCTCTATCATAAATCTTTTAAAGGAAATATAAGGGTTTTCACCCAATACCCGAGGAAAATTTAGGATCCTTATGTTTAAATGTCTGGAAAAGTTTTCTAAAGTTTCCACTCTTCTAGCGATGAATTGGTTATTTTTAACCACTGCTGCTTTAAGTTTTAAATTTTCTTGTTCCTTCTCCTCCAGTGTCACAATTTTCCTTGAAACTTGATAAAGTTTCTTTTGAAATTCAGACGAGTTTTGGGAGCTCTGAGAAGTCAATACCTCCTCTTTCTCGCTTAGATGATTTACCGCTGACGCTACTCCCACCATCAGGTCCCATAGTGCAGCCATAGTCACAGTTTCAGGGCAGTCTGGGATTTTCAGGGGATTAAACAGTGGGGTAAGTTCTTGTGGTATTGGCAGGCTTAAACTCACTGGTCTTACCCCAACTGCCCCTTCTCCCTGTCCGAGTCCTGTAGTTCCCGCGCTAGGTCCGAATCCTGAAATTCCCTCGCTGGGTGTCGTCTCGTCTGGGACGACAGAGTTTGTCGGCATTGCCTGTAAGGCTACGGTCAGCACTGGCGTCTCTGCCTGTAACCCGGAATAGGTCCCCACATCCAGCGCGTCGGGTTGGAACACCAGCCCCGTTCCTTGCGTCGGTGCTGCTCTTTACTCTGGACTCAGGGTAGTCTCCTCCGGAACGGAAAGCTCTCGCCCAGTTCCCCGTTCCAAGGGCTCCTCGACTCCTGGGAAGAGGTAAGGAAGCGTGTGATCTCCTGCTCTAAAACCGATATCGGAGAGGGTGTCGAGGGGTAAACCCTGACTTTCCCCTTCCTTTTAGGTGGCATTTCCGAAGTTTAGCAGTTTTCCAAAGAAAAAAGCAGTTAACAAATGTTATTACAAACTGGCTAAAAGACAGGAAACAGAGAGTAGGATTAAATGGACAATTTTCTCAGTGGAAGGGAGTGGACAGTGGAGTGCCTCAGGGATCTGTACTGGGACCCTTACTTTTCAATATATTTATAAATGATCTGGAAAGAAATACGACGAGTGAGGTAATCAAATTTGCAGATGATACAAAATTGTCCAGAGTAGTTAAATCACAAGCAGATTGTGATAAATTGCAGGAAGACCTTGTGAGACTGGAAAATTGGGCATCCAAATGGCAGATGAAATTTAATGTGGATAAGTGCAAGGTGATGCATATAGGGAAAACTAACTCATGCTATAGTTACACAATGTTAGGTTCCATATTAGGAGCTACCACCAAAGAAAGAGATCTAGGTGTCATAGTGGATAACACATTGAAAGCATTGGTTCAGTCAAAAAAGCAAATAGGAATGGTGAATAAAAGGAAATGGTGAATAAAACGGAAAATGTCATAATGCCTCTGTATCGCTCCATGGTGAGACCACACCTTGTATACTGCGTACAATTCTGGTCGCCGCATCTCAAAAAAGTTATAATTGCGAAGGAGAAGGTACAGAGAAGGGCAACCAAAATGATAAAGAGGATGGAACAGCTCCCCTATGAGGAAAGGCTGAAGAGGTTAGGGCTGTTCAGCTTGGAGAAGAGACGGCTGAGGGGGGATATGATAGAGGTCTTTAAGATCATGAGAGGTCTTGAACGAGTAGATGTGAATCGGTTATTTACATTTTCGAATAAAAGACGGACTAGTGGGCATTCCATGAAGTTAGCAAGTAGCACATTTAAGACTAATTGGAGAAAATTCTTTTTCACTCAACGCACAATAAAGCTCTGGAATTTGTTGCCAGAGGATGTGGTTAGTGCAGTTAGTGTAGCTGGGTTTAAAAAAGGAATGGATAAGTTCTTGGAGGAGAAGTCCATTAACTGCTATTAATCAAGTTTACTTAGGGAATAGCCACTGATATTAATTGCATCAGTAACATGGAATAAACTTAGTTTTTGGGTACTTGCCAGGTTCTTATGGCCTGGATTGGCCACTGTTGGAAATAGGATGCTGGGCTTGATGGACCCTTGGTCTGACCCAGTATGGCATGTTCTTATGTTCTTATCCTCATCCTGTCTCCGACAGTGGCTAGTACTGTCCCAAGTATCTGCCAGATTTCAAAGAGTAGATCCAGTTCTTTGTCACTCACACCATCTCTTACAGTCTTTGCAATCCTAGGACCCAAACTATCTGAGCAGCCATGGTGCTTCCTATGCTGTCTCGGATATCACAAGAACCCGCAGGGTCATCACTCTCATAGGCCTCTGCCCTGCAGTTTCTTATTTGTGGTCTCCTTTCCTTTTGTAGGGTGGCCAGGACCGGCCGTTCTCGGAGATCGTGAGATGCCACAGAGAAAATCTCCAGGGTATGGGACAGAAGCCCATCACGTTTATACAGCAGGTAACGAGATAACATGCCCCGTTTTATCGCTCTCTGGCCGAGGTCAGGAAGGTGAGCGTGACAGGGCGTCAGGGCAGCACAGGACTGGAGGCTTTACCCAGGTCAACTCTAAAATCCGGAGCCGGTCCTTACTTTTGCCCTATGGACTTTTAGCAAGAAAGACGCAGCTTTGAAACTTGAAAAAGCTCCAGTGGCAGGAAGAAAAGCGGAAACCCGCTGCTGCTGCTATGGACCCCATTCCTACCTCCCCGGCCGCATGTAAGAAAGCCAGGAAAGGGAAGCAGCCACTGCTGACTCCCAAAACCAAAATCCCTTGCAGGACAGGAAGGTGGAGGGAAAAGGATCAGAGAATCTTTGCCCAGAGTGCTCAAGACCGTGTACCAGGCTGTCTTGTCAGGTTTTACCAGCTTACTCTCCCAGACGGGTGGCGTTGGGCTAAAAGACGCTGAAACAGTGCAGCCTCCCGGGGGAGAACACGGAAGTTCATCTAAAGCCCACGTCATCGTTCTCCCCAACATGAGATGCCACACACCGTTTCTCCAGCCAGCGCCCTCCGTTCACCTCTGAATCATTTTCCTTTCCGACCACCATCATCAAGAAACTTCAGCCAGATTAGCGGTCCAGGTTTCTGACTATTTTATTTTAAAAAGATAAGGAGAAAAAAATATGTGGATTAAAGTGCTGTGTCCTACTAAATAGAGAGCTCGCTAGCAGGTGGGGAATGTGCCCAGGGGAGTCAGGTCAAAGCACATCAGAGGGAAGGCGGCCTTAGAGCCAGCGTAGCGCAATCTGTGAGGAATAAGCATTTAAGCCAGAGAGGAGTCTGAGAGGATCAGTCCAAAGTCGCTTCCAGTTGGAAGGGGGAATCTGCTGTCAACAGTGTTACGGGCCAGGTACAAGCCTGCCAACCCGCTGACACAGTGGTCTGAAGCTCCTGGGGAGGGCTGTGAAAATCCAACACGTGTCATCCCCTTCCTTCAGGATCTCGTCGCGTCCTAGGACCCCATCCCAGCAAAATAACCATTTTCAGGTAGCGAGCATCCGAATCCAGAGATCCTGGTGTGAAGCGAGACCCAGCCCAGGGAAGAGCCTCACGGGGGAGGGGAAAAGGGAATCTGTTCATTGCTGAAATCGGCCACTGCTGCCTGGTGTGAAGGGTCAAGGAGTGAGAGCAGGTAATGCCCCTCCGGCCCGTCTCCAGTGCAGTGGGACCGTCCTGAGCTCTGGTGTGGCAGGGAGAGGGCTGCTGCAGGAGTCCCTTATCCATCGCTTGCAGAAGCTGTGCTCGCTGTTCCCTGTGGCATGCAGCCCGTCAGGCTAGCTTGGGACCACTCCTGCTGAGTGACCTGCAGGCAGTGGGGGATTAAAAATTTTTATTTTTTTTACTTCTAATTTAATTTATTAATCTTGATTAATCATCTTTCAAATCAAAGTGATGTACAAATTAAAATGCAATACAAAATTACTTGGTCAAGGAAAATTAAATGAAAATAACATAAAACAGAAAAAACCAGAAATAAAATTAGAAGCTAAAAGTAATGAAAAAAAAACAATAAAATTATAATGAAAGCTAACAAATTCATCAATAACATAATCACTAAGAGTCTGGGGGCAGCTTAAAAAAAACAAACAATCTGGTTAGCTCCTTAGAGGTTAAGGCCCTCTGGCTCCTAGGCACCCAGATTTTGCAGGGCCTGTCCTCATAATATGTAATGATCCAAAAATTCAGCCCGGGGGGGGGCCTCTGACGGGCCCTGCTTATGCCACACCCCCTTGCAAGGGTTTCCTAGGTAACAAGAAGCCCACGCTGGAGGAAGTGGCAGGGCCGTGGACGGGGGTCCCTGAGTGCGTGGCCTCAGAGGCTCCCCCGGGCTGAATTCGTTCTCTTAGCTTTCAGTAATACCTGCCCACGTGGCAGCCGGCCTGCAGCGGGAGGGCCTCCTGACCTTCTTGGGGGGGGGGGGGGATGCCCCCTAGGCATTTGCCCATGGGGGCCTATTGGGTAAACCCGGCACTTTCCGCAGCGATTCCGAGCCGGCCCCCGGGATCTGGGTCCGGATCCACGGCGTCCTGGCTCCCGCAGTTTAAGTTTAACCCACTCAAGGTCCGGTAGGGCCCAACTCTTCTGAAAACTCGGAAACTGTTCAGGCAAACCCCCCCCCCGGCATAGTCGGTTACACAGGTGGCATCTGATAATTTATTTATTTATTTATTTATAATTTTTATATACCGACATTCTTACATTAAAATGCAAATCATACCGGTTTACATAAAACAGAAAAAGCAGGAAAAAATATTTCCATAGTCAAATACAGAGAACATTTATAATAAAATTGTTAACAAAGGCATAAGGTAGGAACTTGAAAAAAGGTTACTTAACAGAAAACGTAAAAGAAAAAATAGTAAATGAAGCACAAAGAGTTGACGTCGGGGGAGGGGCGTGGTCACACAGCGCAGTCACCCATTTCCCCTCACCTCCTGATGATAGTTCCGTTTCTTTTTTATTATTTATTATTTTTTATTATTTATTATTATTTATTATTTATTATTATTTTTTATTATTTATTATTTTTATTATTTATTATTTTTATTATTTATTATAATGGGTAAAATGCTTCAAAAGAAGGCGTTTGCTCCAGCTGAGCCGAAGGCAATAGCTGTGGGAAGAGGGAGGGGAATGGCGAGTGAGCGCTAGCTGGCCCTGCTCCCACGCCACGGTTAGGACGTGGCTTGCTTTTGGGAGCTAATGGATAGGAGCGTTATGATGAGCTGTTGTTACCTGGAGGGGGAGAGAGGGAGTGTGAGGTTCAGCGGGACCCAGGCCTTCTTACCCTGTGTGTGCGAGGCGGCACACAGGGTAAGAAGGCAGTTATCAATGCGGTCCGACAGCTCCCGGGTCTTCGTGCGTTTTCCCCCAGAGGTTTTCCCGCCCGGCTGTGAATTACCTCCCGCGTTTTTTTGTGCGTTTCCTAGGTCGCCGCCGCCTGCGCTTACCCGGAGCTGCTGAACAGCGCGAGCGTCGCCGAGGATGCCAAGCGGCGAGCGAGGGGCATCCTGCAGGATCTGGACGGCTCCAGCATTGGTGATTTCTCTGCTCTTCCTCTCCCCCCACCCCCCCCCCCCCCCGTCTCACTTTTCATGGCCCTCGCACACGCCAGAGAGTAAAACTGCACAGCCCAGAGTGAGGCACCGAAGAGCTGTGTTATGATGCTAATCCCTCAGTACAAGGCAGATATTATTGTAGAAATGCATTTCCACATCGCCTGCAATACAAATTGCTTAAAAGCCACCATAATCCTAGGAAACCTTAAACGAGGGGATGGACTGCTAAGGGGGGAGGGGGGGGGGGCTCTGGTTTTTTTTTATCCCCCACAAACAGCGAAGGTTACAGGGTCCTGCGGGTAAAGGCTCCACAGTCGTGGAGGACGGGCAGCGCTCAGACCACAGCAGCCAGCCTCCCATGCCTTTCCAAACAACAACAACAACGCAACTCAAAAGCGCCGGGGGGGGGGGGCCCAGAACTGAGGGACCAGATTTTAATCTGGTCCCTCAGTTCTGGTCCCTCAGTTCTCAGTTCTGGTCCCTCAGTTCTCCTCCTCCTCCCCTCCATCTATTACTTCCCTTTGCTAATTATCTTCACTGCCTTGTTTTAACTCCCTTGTTAAAACTAACACGTACATATGTATATTATTCCTGTATATAATTCCTGATTTATCTTCTCCTGCCCCTGTCAACCCTCTCCCTGTTAATGTTAATATTGTAAAGCTGGTTGCTAAGTTATGTTACATTGTGAACCGAGGTGATGTTTTTCAAACGTGCCTCGGTATATAAGAAACCTTAAATAAATAAATAATAAATAAATAAATAATAAATAAATAAATAAATAAATAATAAATAAATAAATAAATAAATAAATAAATAATCAAACCAGTTTTAAGCATCTGGCACCGCCCCTGGCCAGGTGGAAGCGGCCGGAAGAGCTTAGAGAAAAGGATGCTTGCAGGGAAATGGGAGCTGCAGAAATGTCTGGCCTAGCGTACGCCTTCGAAAGTAAAGCGTTGTGGCTAGAGGGAGGAAAGCCACGTGACAGAGGAGAGAGGTGAGCTAAAGGAAAGCGTTTAATAGAGTGGAAGGCACACCGGAAACGGTGGTTTCAGCTGTGCCACGGAGGTTACCCCCATGCTTATCTGTTTCCCAGACCATAAAAGTCAGGGCCTCTGGTCGCTGTTTGAATCCAGTTCCCCGTTACCCCCGAGCTGATCAGTTTCTCACACTAGGACTCATTGATTGCTGTTGAATCCAATTCCATGTTCCCTGTACGTACCGGATCAGTCCAGACTCCTGGGTTTTGCCTCCGCACCAGCAGATGGAGACAGAGCAAAACTTGACGGGCTCTGCCATAAATACCAGGGCGCCTCCCACAGCCTGTCAGTAAGTATTACTCTGTCTCCAGCAGATGGTTCGGGTGCATCTCCATCAGTCTGATTTAAAAAAAAAAAAAAATTTAAAACATAAGAGTTAAAGGGTTATTAGTTAGTCAGGTTTGTTCATTTAATTAAGTTTGATTAAAAAAAAAAAAAAGCAAAGAAAGCTTCTTCACTTCAGGAGTCGCCATTGATACAGCCGGTCCTCTGCTCCCAGGGGGTTGTCAGGTCCTGAGAGGACCATCCCCCCTGGTCGAGCAGTTGCTGGGCCCAAGGGTCGAGGATCCTGCGTAGTGTTTAGCCCAGCCGGGATGATACCGGGGAGCCCGGCTCACTCACCCCAGCCGGACTGCTTCAGGACCCGACGAGGGACTGCTCCAGGTACAAAAAAAATAAATAAAAATAGGACGGAGCGGTTTTTTATTTTCGTCGGGCGGCGGCTCTCTCCCAGGAAAACACGGGTCCAGCAGGGGTCCCGGGAGCAATCTCCCACTCTCAGGCTGGCGGCTGCCAGTAATCAAAATGGCGCCGGCGGCCCTTTGCCCTTACCATGTGACAGGGGCTACCTACCAGTGCCAATGATCGGCCCCTGTCACATGGTAGGAGCAATGTATGGCCCACGCCATTTTTTAAGATGGCACCGGCTGTCCATTGCTTCTACCATGTGACAGGGGTCAGCCAATGGCACCGGTAGCCCCTGTCACATGGTAAAGGCAAAGGCGCCACCGGCGCCATTTTGATTACTGGCAGCCGCCAGCCCGAGAGTGGGAGATTGCTCCCAGGCCCCCTGCTTGACCACCAGGGACTTTCAGTTAGTCCTGGGGGGCATTGTATTTAATTAAATTTGAAGGATTGGGGCAGGGGTTTTTTTTTTAATGACATTGGCAACGAAAAAAAAATTCCGATCTGGGGGTGGACTGAAATGGCCCACCCCCAAACCAAAAGCGAAACAGGGACGAAAAAAAAATGTATGCACACCTCTACCCACTATCGGTATCTTTGAGTCTGAGAGCAAGAGAGAGATTTTACATGGAAAAAGACATTCAAAGCGCAGTCTTCCAAATAAAACAAATCACTTAAAAAGGGGCGTGGGATAAACACTGTGGATCCATAAAGTCAAGATGCTGCCAATGAAGAGTGGGTGACTCGCCAGAATGATGGCTACTGCCTGGAGTCAATACCCTTATTAAATAAACATACACATGCTTACTGTGACTCCAACATCGCTCTAAGCTTCAACAGCAAGAGGAAATGTGAAAAAAGGATTCACACTCACAAAGAGGGGAGTAGCTGGCTTGTTACGGCGGTTACTACCCCAAATCAAAAAAGCCTGATACTTCACTTTCAATGCATATACAGCATAGTTCTCTGATTCAACGGCAGGGGAGAAGAAAAACTGATACTTCACACATCCAGCAGAGCTCTCTGCTTCAACGGCAGGGGAGAAGAAAAGAGGGTTCGCACTCACAAAGCGGGGAGTAGCTGGCTTGTTACGGCGGTTACTACCCCAAACCAAATGTGCCTGATACTTCACTTTCAATGCACATCCAGCATGGCTCTCTGCTTCAACAGCATGGGAGAAGAATAAACTGATACTTCACGCATATCCAGCATAGCTCCCTGCTTCAACGGCAGGGGAGAATAAAAACAACCAATAAGGGCTGTATACTATAGTCTGGGTAAAACAAATAAGCATGGGTGTAGCTTGCTTATTGCGGCGGCTACTACCCCTAACAAATCAAGCTAGATATTTCACTTGGATGCAGCTCCATCACTGCTCTCCACATTAGAGGTGGGGGTGGAAGGGAAATAGAACCAAGAGCTAAGAGAAACAGATAAGTATGAGAGAAAATATGTGTGAAGCTTGCTGGGCAGACTGGATGGGCCATTTGGTCTTCTTCTGCCGTCATTTCTATGTTTCTATGTTTCTATGTATATTACATTTACATGCACTGCTGTAGTGCCAGAAAACCCTGAAAAAAAACAAAAAATATACTAGGAACTGATATGGTATTAGGCCTATTGTAATGCATATTGGGTGTGGGCTTGGCCCTCAAATTCATGGGTAAAATGAATTAAAATACAGTAAACTTCCCATACCAAAAAACAGCAGTAAATGCCAGCACTCAAAAGTAACAATCCTACCTATGAAAAGGCAACCCTGTGAATATTACACTAGCCCCTAAAGCACCAATGCACCTCCTATTACAAAAACAAAACAAGCCAGGCTGCTATAGATCCCTACACACTAGCAGAATACCCCTCTTTGTTCACACATCAGAACACAGAACCCCCCCCCCCCCCCCTCAAATACAGAATAAAGAGACAATAAAGTATAAGTAGAAACATACAGACAAAAACTGAACTTGAAACTACAATAGGCCAGACTGTATACAGTGTAACAATGGAAAAACAAGAATATCACCATTCCTCATAAAACATCAAACATTAAAAAAAAGAAACATTAAACAATCATAATAGTAAAACCAAACTTATGGAAAGAATAACTATTTCAAAACAGTTGACAAATAGAACATCCAATAAATAAAAATTCATAAATATTTTAAAAACATTTTCCAAACACCATTAAAATATTTCAGAACAGCAGACACATCAAATGACACTCAAAAAGTAAAACTAAGGATTAAAAAAATCCCCTGCTCTCCATACCTGGGATCCTTTGATTTCAATCATCCTGAGATTGTCGAGGATGGGAGGTATGCATTAACATTTTTGCTTTGTCTCATATACTGTATATACACACGCTCTCACTCCCACACACACATATGCTCTCTCTTATTTGCTCGCTCACATATACACATACTTACTCTCATGCACACACAAATATAAACACATACATATGCCCTCACACTTTCACAGCTGTGGCTACACCTCAGGTGAGCCATGGCCCACCCACTTTAGGCTCAGGCCCACCCAACCAGGCCTGTTGGAGTAATGCCATCAGGGGATCCCATCCCTGCGATGGTGAACAAGAGGGCCTCAGAAAAAGCAAGGCCATCGCAGGATCCCATCCCCACGATGGTGAAGAGGAGGA